>NC_056744.1:1831041267-1831100847 GCF_019279795.1 Protopterus annectens
AAAAAAGCCCAATTAAAACAAAACAAAATGATTAATATACGAGTTATTTGTGGTAATAACTTGTTAGGACTGCCATAAAAATTGCTGAGTAAATCCATACAGCAAAAACAGAAAAGTGGTCACTGACAAATATAACATCTACTGCTCTGAAGGTTACATGTCCCTGATTAAAGAGCAGCTTAGCAGGTTCAGTGCGCCTCTGTGTTTACCCACTCCAACATGCAAAGCGATAATTTCCGAATAAGGAAACAAATTACATTAGTCCAAGCCTAATAGTGCATCTCTACTTTATGTTGAAGACACCAGTGAATGCAGGTTCCAAGCAGACATTCTAGAGTCTGTTTAAGCAGGTCTGAGTCCGAGTGCGACAAAAGAGAAACTCTCTTCACTTGCTGCAGTGCCTCACCCAAGCCAGATGCACACTGAATAAGGTACTCTTCAAACTTAAACAGCATATACACTCCCTAGGGTAAGTATTGATTCAATCTCAAACATTATTAATATACAGACTGTACATACAAATGAACATGCAAATCATATCATAAACTTGCCAAGCACAAATCACCACTGTCCAGACCAGTCTCCCATTTCTGAGTGTGTATCCCTCTTTTATTATAGGTTAACCTACAAATATCCACAGAGCAAAATTCTAACTGGCCCTATGGCGCACAGGGATAAAGCCCTGGACTAGATCAACTTGTGTTTGAATGGCAACACACGAGATGGAAGGACTGGGCACAGGAAGATGGGAGCAAATGGATGATGCCACCTTATCCATTCTGGAGGGAGGGAAGCAACTTTGCTCACCACATTGGTGGTACCTACTAGAATGCAAGTGTATCACCTACAGCACAAGTGTACCTTCTCTGCAAGTGGTATGCTGCTTTGTTGAGAGATTGTAACAACAGCTATATCATGTCTTGGAAGGCTGTCAGAGGGCTGACGAGAGGACAGTCTTCAGGATCTGCAAACTGGTCTGCTAACACCTGACTCTCACCTCATCAAGGGAAAAAATGGTCCAGAAGGCTCTTCCTCAATGCAGGAATGCTTAAGTCAAATGGATGTAGACAGAGGAGCCACTGGGCCAATCCTGCTGTTCTATCCTAAGCAGAATCAAGTTCCCAGCCTTTAAAACCATATTTGCATAACAGCTGGTAAATAAACAGCAACATACTTCTTCTTCAAGAATCACCTAATATCTCACTTAACTTGGGTAGCAGTTATTATTCCCCACTGGGTGTGTTGTGTTCCTCTGGTCACTGTCCAATGTACCGTAAATGTGGCCCATGCCAATGGATCCTTTCACATTCTACTCGGACTATGAATGCTGGTTTAGTTGGAATCAGTATACTTTTCCTTTGCTAATTAACATGTATATAAACTCTTTACTATTGCCTTAACTACTTCACTGTTCTCAGAATCATGCACTAAAATCATTATTTTTTACTATAATCAATGGAAGCATTAATAAAAAAAACTTGTTCTATGCACCAACATGACAATAAAATTAGAAGTTCTTGGTTTCTCCTTTATTTTACTAAGGCTAACCCTCAGTCTCTGGTTTAACTACTCAAATGTCTTACTGAAGTCCATTCAAACCATGTCTATTCGTTCCCATTTACAACACTGGAACAAGTTCAACCAACAGGACCTCTTTTTTTTTTTTTTAATGTGCCACTAATTATTCAACTCAGTTTAAAATACTTGAAAGTCCTATGCTAACAGCTGTCCTTTATCTTTGTATTTAATGTATTAGTTGCCGACCTCCTAAATGTTGGTCACAGGATCTTATTGTTACAGCAATACAAATCTACTATGTAAAGTTGTGGTCAGTGTGTACAACTGTCAGACATTTTTTCACATCATTTTTGTATTAGTATAATTAACTTGGTCTGTAAATGGTTCACTGAGATTAGTATCCTACCCCCTTTAAATTTAAGGAACCATGTTGGCTCACATCCAGGAGCCAACTGATTTTCACTGCCTAGTCTTAAGGATTTTTCCATTTGTTCCTTCAGTACACACTGGTCAATCTATAATTTCCAGGATCACTCCTTGCCCAACCCTGGCATCATTGCACTCTTGTACTGCAATGGTACCCTTCCCGACTAAAGGGAAAAACAATGCAGAAAACACAGGAGATTCCTCAAGACTACTACTAACCTGTGACAGGCCAAGAGGAAACCCATCCAGGCCTTGCAATCTATTCTAACTGCTACAATATCTCACCTTTCCTGTAAAGAAACAGGCAAATTCCACAATATGTATCCTTTGTTTTTTTTTTATTTCTTTAGTAATTATTATTTGGGACAGCCTGTTAATCTCTGTTTGTTCTCTGACACCTCTTCCAGTCCTCAACAAGTACTACTGTATCCTGTATTCTCATCTCCCTTAATACCTGAAGAACTTCCAGTACTTCTTAATCCCACTGGCCAGTAAACACTTTCTTATTAAAATGACTGCCTTTTTCATTGCAACATTTTTTGTCCATTTTCTTCCATCTTTCCTCATTTTATTTTTGTCCTAAACACCTCTTAAAGTCACCCCTGGACCCATGCTGCAAGCTTTTTTTACCATTCTTACCAACGCTGACATTCCTTCCCATAAGCCATTCTTACCAACTCAGACATTCCTTCCCATAAGCCATTCTTGCCAATGCTGACATTCCTTCCCATAAGCCATTCTTACCAACGCTGACATTCCTTCCCATAAGCCATTCTTACCAACGTGGACATTCTTTCCCATAAGCCATTCTTACCAACGCTGACATTCCTTCCCACAAGCCATTCTTACCAACGCTGACATTCCTTCCCACAAGCCATTCTTACCAATGCTGACATTCCTTCCCATAAGCCATTCTTACCAACGCTGACATTCCTTCCCGTAAGCCTTCCTTACCAACGCTGACATTCCTTCCCATAAGCCATTCTTACCAACGCTGACATTCCCTCCCATAAGCCTTCCTTAACAGTCCTTTAGTACCTCAGGTCACCTATGCTGTTTCTTTGTTTCCCTATTTACCTAAACACTACACCCTGTAGTCTTGCACTTCAGTTTCATGCCTTGGGCTTTGAAACAAGAGTGAGTGACCACTGTTTCTATCCTATTAGGCTTAGAAACATAACCAATACCCTACTCCTATACAGAGGCTCCCTAACGTATGGCTCAGACCTTGTCTGATTCAAAGTTTTGGTCATCATATTTTCCATTCTTCCATTAGAAGTTGGTCACATCTACCTGCTCTGCACACAACTTGCATTAATCAAGCACCTTATTCAGCATCAACTGAAAGTAGCCATACATCTCCCTCTTCTCACCCACTTGTCTATACATTGTATGCCCATCAAATTTCCTTATAATTCCTACCAAGCCTCAAAATGAGCAAGTTCAATTTATGTTTTACCCTGGTTTCCCCTCTTCTGTCACCCACGTAATGTTAAGCCAGATCTCCAAACCTTTTATCAGCAAAAATAAGTGAAACATGTCCAGACTTTGATGATGAAATCAAAGTAAAGTCAGGCACACTGTTTATGTTTGTCATCAACAATCTATTATAAATTCATTCTATAAAAATGTCACTGGGCATTCCGAGTTGTACAACTCATGTCACATTTAAGGGGATCACCTAGAGGCAAAGAACCTACAGGAAATAAGCAGCAAATCCATAACTGGAAGTGCTTCCGTCTGATCCTCAAACTCAGGGTTTAAGTACGTCTGTACATTTATGGTCAAAAATCTTAGCATCACACAACAGATGGACACTTACTCCAAGTTTCCAGGACATTCTGCTGCTACTATAACTTATTATATTTTTATACAATTACTGGTAGCTGTATGAAAACCACCAACATGGTGAATCTAAGTAAAAAAGGAAAAACAATTTGATTTGCCTATAAGTTCGAAATTCAATCCATTCTAATTTTAGAACCACACACTCAAGAAAATATCACGCTTTTCTGAATGTTACTATGATTTTGCTATTTAAAGATTGGTGTTATTTTTACCATATCTAGTCCTCTTAAAGAGGTAGGGTATCTTCATTGCAACCATACCAGTAAACATTGTTTTCATTGATTCAATGTGCAAGGGAAGTTGGTGATCCCCACTGCAACCTAGTTTTAAAGGGGATGTGGAGGAGCTCCTTAGAAAAACAATCAGCCCCCTTTCCCACCATTTTTCTACATGGGGTTGGGATGTCACCTCAACTGTCACCACCTCTCTCAATTCAGTGCTACCTTCATAAATTCCCTGACAGTCAAGCCTGACTGTAGTAGGTATTATCTTATGTAAGCCATCAATCTCTTGGCCAGATGTCCTTGTGTCTTTTTGCCTTTTTCTTGTCTCTTCCAACTTTTTAGCAAATTGTCTTTTGCTTTCCTGCATAGGACTAAACCACCTTAATCTGTTCTCCTTGACTTTCTCTGCTATTGGGGCTAATTTGGCTTCTGTATGGACATCCGTATTTCTTCATCTGTCCCTCAGTAAGCATACTACCAGCCATCTCAAGCACTTCATCTCCATTACCTCAAGCTTCATCAAATGATTTGCCTTCACTGTCCAAATTTTTTTGCCATACAGAAGCAATGTTCACACCACTGTTTAGTGCACATTTAGCATTCTTCTGTTACACATTACATATGACAGTCTCTTCCAGATGGCTGCAGCACCTCCACTTCTAGCTTGGCCCCCTCTGAGATCATGTTTCCTTTCTCCTCAACAACCTCTACCACAGCTCTGAAGCTGTTAACTTGTTCACTATTTCCCCCTTCTATTTCAGTTTCAGCTTCTTCTTCTTCTGATTTCCCCAATTTGCTGCCATGACAACAACCTTGACTAAACTCTGTTTCAGACTATGTGCCTTCAGTTCTATATTCTAATCCCCTTCCACTTGCTGATTTTCCTGTTAAGTGATTGCTTGTTCTGCCACATTTTCTGCATAACGTATTTATGTTGCTATAACACCTCTGATATGTTTGCCAATGTAGTCCATCCCCAGTATGAACAGTGGTGGGCTCAGAGCTGAACCCTGATGCTGACACCCGCTGGGAACCCTACTGTGAGAAACAATGTTCAAACTTGGACATCGCCTGTATTAATTCTAATGTTTTGGGGACTTTGAATTACTGCAATTGTGCCCCAATCAGCTTTCTTGGGCTCTTGTCATACATTCTTGGACATCGCCTGCATTAATTCTAATGTTTTGGGGACTTTGAATTACTGCAATTGTGCCCCAATCAGCTTTCTTGGGCTCTTGTTTTCGTTTGTCAAATAAGCTCATCTGGGCTGCCTAAAGCTTGAGCATTTTATTCCAAAAAAAATCCAATAAAGATGACAATCCTATTCTCAAAACAGGTTAAGCACAGACAGGTATCATAAAATGACAAAATCTTCATTACTGTAAAGCAACAGGTCAACTTATTTACATATGGGTATACAAATACCAAAACTGTTCAATTTATTCAGTGTATGACATACTAGCACTCTCCACTGTACAACACACTACTCAGATCTCTATCACCTCACTAGAATGTCCTTAATTTTCTAATTTTGTCTCAAATGTTTCCTCCAGCCATTCCAAAATAATCAAGTTTTGAGAAAATGTGCTAGATTCTGATCAACACTGAGAATCATTCACTACCAGACTAGTATTATTTTACGTCAGAAAATAGCTACTTATTTAACTTTCCTTATCCCCTCACCTTCCTAAGTGAATAAGTGCAAGTGTTACAAAGTGTGCCTGTGATTAGCTGTGTCCTTAATTCTGAAGTAAAAAGTTGAGAATTTGGATCATGGGTCAGCAGTCTGACCATAACCAACTAATTAAGAACGTACCCAACCTTCAAATCTGCCACAATCATACACTCTAATAAGCGTTTATAAACCCTACAGCTCTGGACATAACCAAACCATAATACCCAGATCACTCACCCTTTAATTCTAGGGCTATAGAAGACAACAATACGTTCTACCAAAAACACGCCAAGCCCGGAAATACCTCACGGCATCCTTTCACTGAAACACCACCAAACTTGTGTTCACTTCAAAACAATCCGCAGGCAACTTGACAAACTGTACCTCCCAACGCGTGAGGTATTGGTGGGCGAGAATAAACGTAAGGAAGGCCGTTTGTATTGCGGAAGGACTGGAAATGTAAATGCGTCACATCCAGTCCTTGAGGTGTGTAAGCAATTTATACTGACGTTCAGGATTTGGTTTAGTAATACCTCTTAGGATGTTTTCTAGTAAATTATAGGGGTAACCCAACGGGATTCTTAGATGTACATACTGATACGCTAATCGTCGTCATGTTTGCGTCATTCTTCTCAACTAACTTTTTTTTGTCACAGTGTTTTAGCTTTCATAAATTGTTTGAACATTTCTCAGCTGTTGGACTCCAGCACTGTTTCGTAATAAATATAATATGTCTGTGTTTTTATATTAAGTTTCACTTTTGTGGAGCTTTTCTCCCCGGGCCTCTGTTGAAAATGGAAATATATCCAGTTGGACTAGCCCGGTCAACAAATATAAAATAAAAATAAACTTTTCTTATATTTTTACTGGGCCTTGTAAAAATTGTGTTTTTATATGCATATCTATCTATCTATATATATACATACATACGCACTGTCCCTACCTCTTTTTTACAGATAAACTGAGGGACTGGCTGCATTATTTTTAGAGTCGTTACGTTTTTCAGTGACCCAGAAGCGGGACATATTTCTGTGCACGACTGACTTCCATACAGCTACAAAATTTGTTCTACATTTATTTATTTTTTTAAATAATTGGATTACAAAAAGTCTTACAGCAGGGGCCTGGCAAGAAAAGCTCCAAGTTAACAAACATGTAACAAAAGAAAGTACATACTAATGAATGTAACTTTTTTAAACCAAAACAGTACAGCACTAGGAAAATAACGTAAAGGCATAGATCATTTAGAATTTCAAGTTGTAAAATTATTAAAGCGAGTAAAATACACGTGAACATCCTTAGGTATTGAGCCTGAAGTAGAGTAGGAATCATGGGATCATAGGAAGTTACTAGGCTGTTGGCCCTAAAGCCCTTATAAGCCTATCCAAGAGTTTAGACAAATCAGCACCCAAAGCCCCAGTCCAGCAGGGACACAGGTGAAATCCCAGGGGTGTATTTTCTGTTTCCCATCCAGTTTTCCGGGTTGTGCTTAAAAAGGGATAATGAGGTACTCTGCTTGACAAGGAGAGGGAATCCACAGATGGGGAAGTGTCTGGGACACAAATCTGTCCCACCAAGAAGGCCTGTTGATATCACAGACCAGGTTAAGGTCACATGTACATGTTACTCGAGTGGAGCTTGACTTGCAGATATGCAGCAGTTCCATCAAGGTGGGGTCTGAGGTTGCTTTGTATGCCAGACAGAGGTCATCTCTGAGGAGTCTGTATGAAACTGAGTAGAGGGACAGGGTTTTTAGCCTATCTGTGTAGATGTTTTAGGCCCTGGATTCTCCTGGTGAGGAACCTTTGTGGTCTCTCCAGCTGCTGCATGTGCTTTGCGAGGTACATGCCGAAGGGAGCATTGTGCTCAATAATTGGCATTATAAGGGAATAATACAGGGATGTTATAACCTTGTCACTGGATGAGATAGTCTTACTTATGAGGTGGGCCACGTAGAAAGCTTTCCGTACAACAGAAGAAACATGGTGGTCAAAAGTCAGGTTGCTGTCAAACTGAGTGCCCAAATCCTTCACGAATGATTGCGTGCTTAGGACATTGTTATTAATGTGATAATATGTGGGGGCATCCCTCTCCCCAAAGGGGATGATGATGCATTTTTTTGGCATTCAGATTGACTTGAGGCCATGTTTCTGGCACCAATCATTTGTTTGGGTGAGACATCCACATCACTTGGGGAATTGATGACCGTGTCCAGCTTGCAGTCATCTGCAAACTTGGTCAGCCATAGCCCACAGGTTTTGGCCTGCGCCTCAGCGAAGTATATCCCGAATAACAGAGGCCCCAAGACCGATCCCTGGGGTACGCCGCTCATTACAGGTCTACTTCTTGAGGTGGCTTCTATCAGTGAGCCAGTTTCCTACCCATATGGTAACATATAGCTTGATGCCTAGTTGAGAGAGTTTATCTGTTATACCCAAGTGGGGAATAGTGTTGAAGGCTTTGGCCAGGTCAAGGTAGGTGGTGTGCACCATCTTCCTCTCATCCATGGTTTTGGTGACTGTCTCAAGGAAGTTGACCAGATTTAACAGACATGACCTCCCCTTGATAAAGCCAAACTGTGTGGGGTCGAGTGTTTGGAGGTTGCCAATGTCCCTGTTAATGAGATCCATGGTAATCCGTTCCATGGCCTTGCAGATAGGCTGATGGGTCTATAATTTCTCAGATCGGTGGACACTCCACCTTTGTGTAAAGGGATGACAGTGGCTGTCTTCCACTCGGCTGGGACAAAGCCAGTACTCAGCAAGTTCATGCCTGAGTTCATGTAGGATACAGCCTTGGATGTAGAGGCTGTATTTTTTGCCTTTGAGTGGGCAGTGATGACCTGTTCCCTAGAGATAAGGGGAGGGGGCAGGTACTGGGGATGTCCTGATTTACTGATGGGGGGGGGGCAGAGGGGTGAAGTTTTCGCTGTATCTGTCAGCCAGTAGGTTGGCTACATCTACAGCATTTGTGTATGTGGTGTTCTTGACCACCAGTTCTGAACAGATCTGGGTGCTTCCTTCGAGATTGTGGACATATGTGAAGAAGGCCTTATGATTGTTTCTAGTAGATGTGGCCAGTCTGGACTCAAAGTTGTCTTTCGAGGATTTCACTAGTGCTCTTATTTGCTTGTTCAGACTAAGGAGAGATTGCTTCCAATTGTGCACCTGCTCCTTCTTGGTCCTGGACAGCAGTTTTTTTCCTTTTGTTATATTGCAGATGTCCACCAGACAGGTTTACTCTTCCTTGCGGAGGATGATTTTGTTCTGTCGGATATTCCTGATTCCATGCATCTATATAAATGCTTGTATAGTAGTGTGGTGTAGATTTGGACATTGGTGCTATTTCCTACAGAGGGGGAGGGAGCTGTGAAGCTGTTTATACCATCCCTCAGGAGGTTGCAATCAGCTTTGGAGAAGTTTTTTTGTTTGACCCTAGCTGGCGGGGGGGGGGGGTGGTGTCAGGGGGGATGGTGACTTTGAAAGGTGACTGCTTTATGGTTGGATCTTACCAGGGAGGATGATACTGTAGGGGTGGTGCAGTGGTTACTCATGTTGGTTAATACTAAGTCCAAGATATTATCACCTCTTGTGGGGGTATCCACTTGCTGTTCCAAGGCATTTGCATTGATAAAATCGAGGAATCTCTGGGCATTTGTGTTCTGGCGTAAGTAGTTTTTCCAGTCTTTGGTTGGGTACTTAAAGTCGCCCAGGATCAGGGCAAAAGATTGAATCTTGATAGAGTCAAACAGGTCCAAATAGGTGGAGTGGGCATCTTGAGTCAAATTTGTGGACCTGTAGCTAGCTATGATTTTCATAGGGGCCTTATCAACAGTTAACTGCACATGTAGTATCTCCTGTGCGTCATACTCTTTGACCAGCCTGGAGGTGTGTGTGTCTTTAATATATATTGAAACTCCACCTCCTGTAAGCTGTATTTACTTTCAGATATTTATACAGTAATTAGTATTAGAGTGAAAAGTAATAAATTAGTTGTTTAGTGGTTGTTTACTAGTAGTAGATGCTAATAGTAGTTAAGAGGAAATCTTGGTGGGAGAAAGGGAGCTGACATACATTGACAAGTAGTCACCATGGTGTAATTAATGGAGCAAGAATGCAAACGATAATTTAGTAGTTATTGACAGATATCTTAGAATTTGATGGTATTGCCCATGAAAAGGACAACACTGACATATCCATTTGGAGTGAAAGTATGACTTTAATTGG
Source organism: Protopterus annectens (assembly GCF_019279795.1). NCBI lineage: Eukaryota > Metazoa > Chordata > Ceratodontiformes > Protopteridae > Protopterus > Protopterus annectens. The sequence continues at coordinate 1,831,051,185 of NC_056744.1, forward strand.
AGTTTCAGTAGTTTGGTGTAAGAAAGTTCACAAATAAGTAGTGGAAGAGAATGTCAGAGTTAGACACAGAGTGTGAGTAGAAAGCTTTACCTTGGTGAGTTAACAGCTGAGATTTTCTTTGCATAAGAACTTCTCTGTAGACCTAAGGGGCATTTAGCTACACAGTGTGAATAGAAAGCTTTACCTTGGTGAGTTAACAGCTGAGATTTTCTTTGCATAAAAACTTTTCTGTAGACCTGAGGGGCGTTTAGCCACACAGTGTGAATAGAAAGTTTTACCGTGGTGAGTTAACAGCTGAGATTTTCTTTGCATAAGAACTTTTCTGTAGACCTAAGAGGCCTTTAGCCACACAGTGTGAATAGAAAGTTTTACCTTGGTGAGTTAACAGCTGAGATTTTCTTTGCATAAGAACTTTTCTGTAGACCTGAGGGGCCTGGTTGAAAAGTATCAAGATAAGAGAGAATTGAAAGCAGAGAAATTATGTGGATGGCAGAGGATCTTTGAATATGGGTAGTGTGATGGGTAAAAGAACTTATTTGATAGCATATATTGTAGTAGTTGGGAATGTTTGCACCTTTCGAGGATTTATTTATTTATTTTTATTTTATTTTACATTTGTTAACCGGGGGTGTCTGACTGAGTCGAAAAGGCCCTTTTTCAGCAGAAGCCCGGGTAGAAAAGCTCCACATAGAAAAATAATTACAGATGCATTTAGATATTTAGACATGATCGGTATACACACAAATTACAATAGACATGTTTTACAGTGGTATGAGGCACATCAGCAGTTACAGTGGAGAGAAGAAACATGAAAAAAATAATTTAAAAATAAAGGTAATTAATCGATTTCTGGTGTACAGCTGAAATTTGGAACATAGGTAGAATACATACATAGTACACAGGTACAGTACATACATTGTACATTAGCCAGTGTTTGTGAGTGTTAGAAAAATATGTATTAATGTGTGTATTAGCAATATGCTTAGTGCATTTAGAGCTTGAAAAGGGTTAACACATTTATTCTATTTCATACTGCATAAATCTGTACAAACTGCAGTTGCCTTCTAACCTTGTACTGTTAGCTAAAATCTTGCTTGTGCCTTGGAAATTTACTGAGAAGCAGGTGATTTCTGCTTGCTTTAGGAAAATAATGAATAGAACAATACTACTTGTATGAAACGTAGACAAGAAGTTCCGCTTGTGCTATGAGAAAATACACAGCTGTAGAAGTTACAGATACTTAGTACAAAGCCTGCTTGAAAATATGAACTGCAATCAGCATTTGCTTGTATCTGAATTAGAAAAGTACCTTGAAATGTAACACTGTACAATAGACGCTTGTAAACGGATTAATGGTCACCAAGGCCAGGTTGTTTTTCTCAAAAGTTTCTCACAAATCTAGTCATGTCAGCAGAAAATCTGAGTAACATCTGCTGTAGAACAATACTAAAAGTTGTGCTTGATTACGTCAGCTTAGAAGGCCATGTCTTGTAAAATAGTATAAGAATGAACATACTTCCTGTTAGTAGTTAGACAAATCCTTGTATTTGCATGTTTTTGTCTCCTTGCGGCAAGTCAATTAAAAGTGCCTTAACTGAACCTTACGTGTATTGGTCTTTGAAGTTTTTTTCCTTTGACAGTGAGTAAGAGTGAAAACTGTTATCAAGTACTCTAGGCTTAGTATGTGTGCCTTATCCGCTTTTACTTTAGATAGTAGAGATAGAGTAGTTATGGGTCTGAAGTTGTTAAACTCAATAGCGGTTCCATGTGTATGAACTGGAATGATATAAGATTGTTTCCATGTGTTAGGAACATGTGACTCAAATACAGATGTGTTAATTTTCACCACTAATTTGAGACATATCTATGAAGAATGGACGTCATGACAATAAAGGATACAAAAAGAATGAGAATGGAATCAACAGCAACCCCAGTATTATTTAGTGCTGTCAGCGTATGTCATACCCAGCTGGGCAGGGGTGAGCAAAGCACTGCTACTCACACCATAGGCAGGATACTACCAGTGGGAGTAACATTGTCAATCTGCTAAATCTACTTTACAAACAATCACAGGGTAGTCCCTGGTGGGATTACCCAAAAATTGCTAGGATGGTTGGACCTCCGACCATTACACAAGCAAGGGCAAGTATGTTCAAGGACTAAATGGTGGGAGAGTCTGATAATACATGGGCTGGGACAACATACGTATAAGGTCCCTAACGCTGGTGAGAGGGCAATGTGTGGAGGTGTGTCATGGCTGTGATAGTAACCGGGAAATTAATGGTTTGCTTGTATGTCGAACTCTAGTGGGGTGGAGGAACTATGGGTATGAAATTATGGATCCAGGCGTGTCAGGGTTGGATGGCCTGGTTCTAATTGGACCGCCACGTGGAGGTCAGCGAGTTCGTTATAAGTATATATGCATACACACATGCATACATCTATATGCAGAAGTACATTCCCTGTAACACATTCATTCCTTTTACAGACATAAATAACATGAAAGTACCCCTACAAACCTCGACAGTAGATAGAATAATAGGTTGTGCATAAGAGGGAAGGGACGAAACTCCTAAAACGCAGAAGTGTGTACAATGTTCGAAGTCAGTGCTGTTCCCAAAAAATCAAATGTGAGGACTTTCTCACACATGGAATCATTCCTGTGGATCTGCCTGCTACAGCAACCCCAGTCACTAGACTGGTCCTATTTGTAAAATAATTTCACCGAACTCATACATTATTAGCTCTCACGTTACTACATAGTCATACCTATTAATTTATTGTAGTGTCATGTTAACGGGAGTAATGATGTAATGAAGTATAGAGTCTAATCTTGAAATAAAGGCGTCTGTCCCAGGTGGGACAACCCAAAAATTGCAAATAGTGTCCTATTGGTCACTCATTTCACCAATGTTTGTGGACTAAAAGTTTGGGATGTCTGAGGATATATGGAGTGAGTAAACCCATGGGATGGGTCTACAGGAGTAGGAAGTGGCCAGTGTGTAGTGGTGTGGATACACCATGTATCCAACTGGAGAATGAATGACTGCTGTGTTAGTGTAGTGTCTGGGTGGGTGTTTGGGGAACCAGGAGCCATGGGTATATATGCAAATGAAGCAGCACAGCAATAGTGTAGTGGTTAGAGCATCTGCCTAACGAACAGACACTCCCGTTCCGAATCCCACTGCAGCACATACCATTTTCCATTGGTAATCTGTATATGAACATACCATTGGTAATCTGTATATGAACATATTTCGACATCTGTCTGCTGTATAACCTGCATAATAACAATTAAAAGTAAACTGGAGTGAAGTGTCATAATTAATAAGGCAGTAGTAAGCAGGTTTAAGCATAAATAAGCACCAGTAAGCGTGTTTAAGTGCATTTACGTGGGGGTATGCATTGCCATACGGACACACATGTGTATATATATATATATATATATATATATATATATATATATATGGTCGCAGATGTGTATATATATATATATATATATATGTGTGTGTGTGTGTGTGCACGCGCGTGCGTAGATATACACAGATATACAGCTATGATAGGAAACAGCACACAAGAATGACATATGTTCACAAGCTATGCCAATGGAAGTGAGGGGCCCAAGCAAGAAACCTGTAACACGTAGCATGATTCCCCCCCCCCCCCCAGCCGGACAGAGGAAACATATACACAAACCCGCAAACAATGTAAATAGTCCACTGCTCCCCAGACCACAGGCAGGATACAACTGGGGGGGGTTCACAGTGCACCCGTGAAGTCTAATCTTGGAACACAGACAAAAATTGACATATAACCAAAAGAAGGTGATATGCCGACCGTTTTGGCCGTGGTGTGTACATACCCAGAATACAAGGGTGGGAAAGCCTGATGACCCATGGGTCGAGACAACATATGAAATGGGTCCCAGGAAGTGGAGAGTAGGTAGCGTGTAGTGGTGTGTTCAGACCCGACCAGCACCCAGAGTAAGGATGGGTGCTGTAGAGGAGGTGCGGTGTGGGGGAACTATGTGTAGCTAGTTATGGGTGTAGGTGTGCAGGTGTTGGCTGATGTGTGTCTATATGGACAGCCCCAGGGATGCAAACAAAAGTGTTCATTGGGCAGAGGTGTCACCCAACGAGCTGCCACACCCGCTACGAGTCCCACTGCAGCAAAGTGTAATCTACATGGCAATGAACGGAATAACCAGATGTAGATGTATATATGTAGAGGTATGTCTGTGTATATCTGCCCATAGCTACATGGAGATATACCTCTCCCTCTCCATAGTACAAATGTATACATACAGAGACAGAATACATATACATACCCACATATAGATATATACATATGCAGACACCCATACACTCATATGTCGTTAGATAGATATAGACAGCAATATATAAATATATGCGTATATGCATACATATACTGATATATCTGTATATAGTAATGTATATATGTGTGTGTGTACATATACACATGCATATAGCTAGGATATGATACAGCAGTTACGAATTACATATATTCACAGGCTGTTCATATGGGGGTGAGGGGTCCAATCAACAAATGTGTAACACGTAACATCAACCCCCCCCCCCCGCTAGACCGGTGAAACATACAGACACACACAATAAAAGTAAACACACCACTGCTTCCCAGACCACAGGCAGGATACTACAAATGGGAGAGACCTGCCAGGTCTAATCTTGAAACAAAGACATCAATGTCCCTCGTGGGACACCCTAAAAATTACTGATCATTAGAGTCCGTTCCTGTCATGAGTCATCAAACCAGGCTGTAGACGTACACGGACCAGTAGGTTGTGCAAGCCTGATAACCCATGGGTCGACACAACGTACAACATGGCTCCTGACATGCGGAGAGTGGGCAGTGTGTAGTGGTGTGGTTAGACTCCACCTGCACCCACAGTAAGGATGAGTGCTGTAGAGGAGGGGCAGGTGGGGGAACTATGAGTATGCAATTATGGGCCTAGACCTGCAGGTGTTGGCTCGCGCAGTTGTATTAGGACCGGCCCGGGGATGTAAGTAATATTCTGAAATGGGCAGAGCGTACGTCCATACCTTTCATCCCCTAAGAGCAAATCCACTGTACAGGACATAAACCGCTGGGGGAAAAAATAGGGACCATACATCTCAACTTTCCCTGATTTTGACTCAAATTTTCACTCTCTCCCTCATAATCCCTCCTAAAACTAGTGACGTTTGGAGGAAAGATGGAGAATTACACTTGATGAATAATGACAATAATTAAGAGTTATAAACGTCTTTTACTTCAGAAAATTTGTATTAATTCACATGCTCTGATTCTGTCAGTGTTTCAAGTTAATAGCACTAATATTTTAAAAGTGTCCCTGACTGTCCCTGAGTTTTTCTTGACTTGTCCGTGATTCAGTTGAAATGTGTCCCCACTTGTTTGAGAGGTCTGATAGGGACAGAAAGCACATATTCCACTTACAGCCTTAGAAAGCTGATAGAATGATAGGTATGCATTAGCATGACTCGGCTGAAGGATGTGGGGTCCTAAACCCAATTACTTGTCTGTATTTAATGGTGTCAGTTCCCAGGTATTTGCCAGACAGGTGCAGATTGTAAGAGGAACACACCAATAGTATGAAGCAAACTCTGTGACAGGCCGCAGATTCTGTACAGTCGACCAGCATGTTTACGCCTAATGGGCAGCCATTCCCAATATGGGTCCCACCACAGCACAGTCCAGTTTAAATGTCTAAGTACAGTATGACCATATGTGTCGTTTCATAACCCACTACACAACACCTACGAACACATGGTTACAACACTCCACTGTAGGCATGTAAGCCGATGTAATAGGCATCAGAAGGTGTTATCGTAGTCCTCACCCCCACCCAGGGGTGTGAGTGTCAGATGCAAACACCAAATGCAGTGGATTTGCAAGTGCAGGAGTAAGCAGGTGTAAGCCTGCTTGGGCGCCGGTATGCAAGTATCACACTGGTGAATCATTGCAGAGGCTGAGTGTAAGAAACTGTAACCAGAGGTTAGCATTGCTTAGCTCCGCGCAAACCCCCGCACACCTGCTCACAACTGCTTTAAAGTGCCTTAATCACTCTGTACCCAACAGCTCGTGCTTTGGCCAGCAACAAAATAACCAGCCTCTGCAAGGCTAGAACTCAGGACCCTGTACATCACAGTCATAGTAGTAAACCACTATGCCATGATAGCAATACATCTAAAGGAGGTATCAGCAAACTAATCCTCACAACAGGAAAATCAAATATGTGAACTGAAACTATGTACAGTGTAATGTGCTATAACCTGCCACAGACCATAAATATGTGAATTGGAGTACTGCAGTAAACATAGAGTTGAGGTGTCACTGTAATAAAGATATGAAGTCCCCAGGACCCCATACAGTGTATGTACACATGAATGACGGATACCAGACACATATATAACCTGTAATGAATAAGACATCATTGACATAAGGCAAATAAAATGCTAGATAACCAATAAGCAATGCTAACTGCAGCACAGCCCAACTTAGTCATTGTAAGCAATGTTTAGGGAAGCCAATACAATATGCCCACAGGTACACCTCTTTAAGCAGTGCCAACCTGAAGTAAGCAGGTGTGCCCATAGCTTAGCCTTTTTGAAACAGGCCAATTATGGAAAAGTGTGGGAATCTGGCCCTACTTAAACCAAAGAGGCGCGAATATTGCTCATAACTGGTTGTAGCATCCCCCTGCAGGCAGAATGGTTGGAGTGGGAGAAGGCACTCGCTTTAGAGCGCAGTGCTGGGGGATCCAGGAGACCAAATTCATGGTATGGCTCCTGGTAAAGCACCATGACAGGAGACTACTGCAGGGCCAATACCAGGGCTCGCAGTACAAAACGGAGGCATGGGACAGTCTCACCCGTGACCTCACTAGCGCCACAGGTATCCCCCAGACTGGTGAGCAGGTCAGGCACCATCATGCAGACCTGAAGTGGCAGAGGGGGGATGTCCTGGAACAGTGGGTCCAGGAAGCGGCAGATGCAGAATGCCCCAGAACTGAGTAAGTACTCCTTCCACTATGTAGTTAATAAGTGCCTAGCTTGTGTATAATATGGATAGGTATGGCTAAATATCACTGTACTTCTCTGACAGCTGCAGCTGAGTGTGCTGCGAACCAGCAAGCCTATGATGCTAGGCTGCAAAGGATGTGTCTCGAGGCAGGTTAGTAAATAGCCTGCATGTACTGTCATAAGAAATAAATGTAAGAGCCTCAGAAAGTGTTGTACCAGTATACAGAATTGTGTAATATGCTGTGAATAAAGGTGTAACCCCTGCATTGCTTCTGTTTACTCTGCAGTCATATGTTGTTGTACTTTTGCAGTTATTAAATAGTACTGTTGTAGTAAGCAGTGTTACCCACACTGTGGTATGCAGATAAAATGTGTATGAAGTGCTGTATAACAATGTTGGAAGTGCAAACAGGTCAGTCATATTAGACTAAATATATTGGAAAGCCTCACAACAATTGCCTGATAGCATAGTGTACAGTGATCTAAACTGTAATGCTTTTGTCACACACAGCAGGGCTTTGGATCCCAGGAGCACCAGTGAGTTGTATGCATAATCATTCCACACAACTGCACACAGTTTGTTAGAATGTTCAGTGAGAAAGCCGTATGCATATATACACTTAACAACTGTACAGATTATGCTAGAATGCTCAAATAGAAAGTTGTATGCATATTCATACCCCTCAACTGTTCCAATCTGCCCGGTATGTCCTGATAAATGGCCCACATCACCTGCCTTTTGCCCTGTTCCCCTGACAAATTAGTGTGATGATCCAAGAAATGTAGGCAGCTGTAAATGACATATAACTGATATTCAGACTTGTACATAGTCAGAGAATGTACATGCAAACATACCTGTCATCCCAGCATCTCACCCAAAGTGTATGACAGCAGTCAGCAGTTTCAAAACATGTTGCATTAACACCTGCATCTTGTCAAGCCTGTACGTAAGACACAGGTCCCGTACATACTAAGCTACAAACATACCATTGTACAATATAACGCCATTGGGTAGTGTAATAATACATGTAAGGGACAGACCACTGCAGTGACTATGAATGTTGTGAAAACTACAAGGAGTTATTAGTTGTTAATTGAACTTTCTCACACCTACCATATGTGCAGAAATAACCGATTTACACAACTCATTTGGTATGTCTACACTCCTAACCTTTGTTGGGACACGTCCTATTGGTTTATAAATATTCACATCTGTTTCTATGCATGTGCCATGTTAAAATACTTCCATATTGGTGTCCTGTTGCCATCAATGAAACCTGCATGTTGTTGTAATGGCCACTGTTTACCCATATATGCATGTGTTTTACTGCTCTTCAACTATGTTATATCTGGTGCCCTGTCTAATGGGAATACCTATGCATGCCGTTATAACTAATCGTGAATGTTGTTGACTATTACTAACCCATATCTGCCTTAAACATGCTACAACATAGCTCATATGGGAAGGCCGGTCCCAGTGGACCCATCTGTCCCACCTCAGCTGGCCATGGCACCAGGCACCAGCACATCTGGGGCCCAGCCTGGGACCTCCTCGTCCACTGGCCTTGCACCACCTTCGGGTGGAACCGCCACAGGGGATGGGGCTTGGCCCCCCCTGGGAGCGGACAGGAACCTGTCACCCATGGTACGGTCTGGGCAGTGGTGCGTAGGGAGCTCGACAGGGAGATTCAAGACCGCCTATGCCAGCTTGAGGGCTGAGTGGCACAACTAGAGGGTGAGCCTGCCCCTCCTACACAGCCCCCAGCAGCGCCACCTTCTGGGCTGTGAAGGTGCAGTGGTGACTGTCCATGGGTGGGGACCTCAGTCCCACTGCATCCATTTGGGGGCTCATGGGCTTGTGACTTCCAAACACCCCTCCCCGTCCAAGGTGTTTCCCCCCACATGTGTCATATACCGCCCCTGTATGCGTCTTGTTTGTCTTGTCTGTCATCCTACCCAACCTATCCTGCCTGATCATACCTACTCTCCTTCCCCGACATCTCACTCTCACCTAAAATAAAAGAAAAGGAGGGCAATCTGTTTCCCACAAAAAAAGCACACCTCATACATAGCTGTCCATTTTGCACACGTGTCCACTGGACACATGTAAACATTTCTAATTGGCATCACAACATACTATTGTTGTCCTCACCCCTCTCTCAGAGTTGTGAGTGTCCAAATGTACTGCTGAATTTATTGCATATGCACAGCCGTTGCTGTAGAAGAAATGGACAGCTATGGACCTTCCCTACACCCTTCCTGCACATCCCTAGCTACCTTGCCTACTGTCTTTCCCTCTTTGTGCCCCTTTTTCACCACTTTCCTATCACCCCTTTTTCTTTTCTTTTAAAGAAATTAGCACGGGGGTAAGTGGGAGTAAGCACTTTTAAGCTGCAGTGAGCGGATTACAGCCTGTTTGTGCGAGGGTAAGCACTGCCTACACAGGTTAAGCAATCAAGAGGTTAACTGAGTGTAAGGAACTGTAACCAAAAGTAACCACTGCTTACCGTTGCGCAAACCTATGCACACCCACTCACAACTGCTTAAAAGTGCCTTAATCACTCCGTATCCAACGGCCCTTGTTCTGCCCAGCAACAAAATAAACGGCCTCTGCAAAGCTCAAAACCAGGACCCTGCACACCACAGACAATGTGATTTACCACTGAGCCATGACAGATAAACAGACATTGGATGTTATCACAAACATAGCATCCAGCACAGTCATTCAACAGTATAGGAAATGTATTCCATTATGTAGATGTATGTGTGTGTGTTTATGTCCAGATATATATACATACATATATATATATATATATATATATATATATATATATGTGTGTGTGTATAGATATAATAAGAACATCCCATGTGACAACAAAGCAGTAAAAAAGAATGAAAAGGGAAACACCAGCAACTCCTGTATTATGTAGTGGTGTTGTCCTATGTAATATCAAGACTCCCTCAGACAGACATGTGTCATTAATACACGCAAACATTAAATACATTACTTTGAGCATTTCATTTACAGTAACAAAACAGGTCCTGTCCAATCATTATGTGAGAGCAGTACTCTTGCAAGGTGCTATGTGCAACATCATCATCATTAAAAAGTTCAATGGGGTAACCATAGAGGGACTAGTAGTGTTGTATGTACAATAGGGTCGTCTGCATCAAGTGTACCTGGAACCTTTAGGAGTCATGTGCATACCAGGATCATGTGCCTGAGAGAGGGGTGAGGACAACAGTAATATGTTGTGATGCAAGTTACAAAGGTTACATGTGTCCAGTGGACACGTGTGAAATGGACAGCTATGTATGGGGCAAAAGTTGTTCTGGGAACAGATTGGCTTTTTGTTTCCATTTTCGTAAGGTGAGAGTGGGATGTTGGGGAAGGAGAGTAGGTATGCTCGTGGAGGATAGGTTGGGTAGGATGACAGACAAGACAGTATACAGGGGCAGTATATCACACATGTGGGGGGATACACCTTGGATGGGGAGGGGTGTTTGGCAGTCACAAGCCCATGTGCCCCCAAATGGAAACAGTGGGACGGAGGTCCCCACCCATGGGTAGCCACCACTGCACCATCATAGCCACAAAGGTGGCTGTGCTGGGGGCTGTATAGGAGGGGCAGGCTCACCCTCTAAATGTGACACTCTGCCCTCAAGCTGGTGTAGCTGGCTTCAAAACCCTTTATTGAGCCCCCTACGCACCACGGCCTGGACTGTACGACGGCTGACAAGTTCCTGTCCGGACCTGCTCCCAGGGAGGACAGGCCCCATCCTCAGTGGCAGTTTAAACAGAAGGTGGTACAGAACCAACAGAGGTGGAGGTCCAAGGCTGGGCCCCAGACATGCTGGTGCCCGGTGCCATGGCCAGCTGAAGTGGGACAGGTGGTTCTGCCGGGACCTCCAATTCCATACAGCCAATGGTGTTGCAGTTTTAGCACAGATAAGGCTTAGTAATAGTCAACAGCAGTCAGGATTACTTATAACAGCATGCATAGATATTACCATCAACCCAAGACAACAGATGTCTTACATTTGCAGAGGGAGCACAACACATGCATATATATTGCATGACATCTGTCCGAAGTGTAGATGACTTGTGACTGCAGCTATGAACAGTGGTCCACTATTGCCATGTCACTGTGATAACCGCAAACAATGACTGCCATACCACTGTTTCATGTGACGTATGTCCAATCAGGGATGCGATGGCAGTAACTATCATCACTGTCACCATGTACTGACTGCAATCCTCACACTATGCTTCTGCAGTTCACAGATGTGTGTTCTGTGAGTAACACAAGAAACAGATGGATCCACACACTGACCAGTCCACAGATGACCCTACATATGGGGGTTTACTCACAAACATAGCACTGTCTTGTCAGTTATTAAAACATGCAGACTAGCCATTACCACACACTTATTAAATTGGCAGTAGTCTCAATGAAGCATAGCTACACATACATGCTGTAGTCATGTCTGGCACTTCACCCTCCCGTCTTTAGGCTATTTTCTACTGTGTAGGTCATTTGAAGAATATCCAGATTTCATCTGTGATGCTGTTTACCAAACACCAGATCCAGGCTCCACTCACAATGACTGTCATGGGCAAACACCAACGTGATGTTCCTAGATATTGTATTATGTTTCCATGCGATTGGCTATGGGAATATCATCACAGCCGTTCCACATGCAGTCAGCTAGAGGAGGACTGCAGTAGGTGCATAGGCCATCACCTGATCATGACCATCACTTACAAAACACAAGCAGCTGCTGAGCAGGTGTACAACTCCATATCCACCAGAGAGTGTGTGGGAGGGACAGACAGAGGCAAAGTACATCAGAAAAGAGCTTTTTGACTAAACCCTAAGCATCGTCTGTCACACACCTACCAGTACAGGGGTTCAAACCCCTGACAATTACAAGTGCATGCACTTACTCCATGTGCCACATAGCAGACTTTGCTGTGCTGTAAGAACATATATGTGTGCTGGTGAGCGACATCTGCAACAGAAATATAGTAGACATACAATAGGTGTAGCACACATGACTGTCCATATGAACAGATGTCATTGTCAACACAACCACACTCTCTAAGGGACTCAGACACATTGGCACACTTTGGCAGGCTCACAAATACACTTCCTAACTACCACAGGGGTTTTCCTGAGGTTCTATGGGCTAGGGCATGTGAACGTGTCTGACATCAGTCAGTATGCCAATGGAAGTTATACTGGGTGTGACTGTGGTTAGGAACATCATACCCCACACACAGACACAAGGTGACAGTACTGACATGCATGTTTGCATTGCCTCATGGATGTGTAGTGGTTGGCTGTACAAGATGGCTGTACAAGGCTGGGTGAGGGGTAATCCTTGGCATCAGGCCACCTGACATTGGTCTGTAGTGTGGTTCAGGGGTGTAGTGTCTGCAATGTCCCACACAGATGGATATTGTATTAACTGTCCTGTCATCCTGGTTACCATTGTGTGTGGCCATTGCTTTGCAATGCATGTCATGTCTGTGTTTGATAGTCATTGACATGGACATTGCTTGGGATGTGCACGTCCCACATTAATGTACAGTGACATGTTTAAGTGTACCTGGTTTGCCTGGCACATGTTGTGTACACAGACTGTTATCAGATGTGCCAATCCTGGCCTGGTGTGGCAGGACCTGCTAATAGACAGCAGGTTGACCCTGCACCTGCATTGATAGCATTATACAGGTATTCCCTGGTGTCAGTGGCATCTGTCCATACAGGGCATATGTGTAAGGCATTGTATGCCCTTTCTGGATCACATTTGATGGCACCACATATGTTGCAGGTGTCCAGTGGGGAACATAGCAAAGGTGCATTGTCTGCAATTATGTGCCTATTGCACTGGTGGACAGGGTGCCATGCCCTCTGCAGCCCACTGCATTCACACCATGCCTACTATCTGTCAACTATATGCATGGTAATAGCAGCAGATTTTCTAGGCGAGTGTGTTTGTGTATGACACATGGGTTCAGACCGTATTCTGGGTAATAGTAGAGGTGCTTACTTTGTTCTCCAGGCCTTTTGCCAGATGTATGGGTATGTCTTACCAACACAGTCTTTTGGCTGATTGAAATCTGTAATCCTTGTGAGGTGGACATTGTGACATATAATATAGCCACCATATAGGAAACCTACAAAAAAATGCTCCTCAACATGTTCAGTGGTTAGACTCTCACAGCCACCTCCATGCAGGCTCTAACTGTCAAACATATGCGCACACTTGCCACGTCTTGGTATAGAACTCCTACTTAACTAGTTTATCCCACTGTATAGAACTCCTACTTAACTAGTTTATCACACTGCATTACACAGTTATAGCACGCTCTAAGGAGATTATTGGGCTACCCCCTCCCCAAAGGTGTATTTCACAAGGAATGACATCAGCAGGGTTACTAAAGTAGGGCAATTCAAATTTCCTGCAAGTGAGTATCCCAAAATGCATTGCTCACAAAACAGACAGTGAGACACACACAACACATCCACAACTGACATGTGTGGGTATAGAACCAATGACCAATATCACACTACTGCATGGAGATGTTATAGGACACACCACGAGGATTACTAGGGAACTTGTTCCACCGAGGTGTATTTGACAAGGAATAACTTCAGCAGGATCACAAACATAGGGTATTGTAAATGTCCTGTGAGTGAGTAGGCTATAATGCATTGTTCCCTACACAGACATTGAAACACACAGAAAACACATAAATGCCATGGTTGTGGATGGAACCCTACCACAGTTCTAAATCACACTCCAGCAGTATGCAGTTACCCAACGTGCTACAGAGATTACTGGGTTACAGTGGTCTCAGAGGTGTATTTCTAGGTGGGTGACATCAGCACCCTTGCCAAAGTTGAGTATGTGAATTGTAAGGAGTGTGCATAATCTAAAAAGCATTGTTCCCCTCTCAGGCAGACAGACACACACACACACACACAGTTGGCAAGTCTGGGATTAGAACACCTACCAAACTAGTTTATCATACTACAGCGTTACATAGTTACAGGACACGCTACAGAAATGACTGGGTTACGGCAGTCCCAGAGGTGTATGTTTAGGTGGGTGACATCAGCAGGATTGCCAAAGAAGGGCATTTCAAGTGTACTGCAAGTTGTACATGTCTTTTACCTTTGTGTACCCACTGCTTACTATAGCAAAAACACATTTACACCCACTTACAACTGCCGAAAAGTGTCTTATTCAGTCCTAAATGACATTATCAACAACCCTTGCAGGTCTTGAACCCTGGACCATGCACACCAAGGTCACTGGACTTACCACTAAGCCATCTGGGTTGTATATATGCTTCATGGTTTTTATAATACACATTTTACTACAGGTATTCCACAGTACCGAAAACAAATGGAACAGTCACTTTGTGTACATATGTACAGTACCCTCAAATGTACTGTACTCTGTGAAACAACATAGACAAGTCTACATATGTACAACTGTTATAACTAAATACATATATGCACTTACAGGATGTACACATACACACACACACACACACATATATATATATATATATATATATATATATATATATATATATATATATATATATGCATATACACAGACACAGCTATAGCCATATATATAAACATGTCTGAACACCCTTTGTGACACAGAAGGGTTCCAAAGGAATTGGTGTGTACACAAAACAGAGGCAACTCTTGTTTTATAACATTTAAATCTTAATCAGTTCACCAGAGAAGGGATGGTTGTTGTGTATGTGGAGTTTGGGATGGGGAATGATGGCTAAGGAAATGTACCCCGGGGATTGTGGAGTTTGGGTGGGGGAATGATGGGTATGGACATACACCCCGGGGACCACATCTGTGTCACTGCTCGACAGTGGCACAGGAAAATAACATACCCAACAGTAGCCATTATTGACTGTCTATTCTTTGCTGTTCCTAACTATGTAATAATTTGTAGACTCCACTCACCACAGATGACTACCATGGTGTGCAGCATGTTAAAAGACATAACACATGTGTATGCCTGGCTACAGGGTAGTCACACACACTTGCCAGTATTGTGCTTACAAGTCTTGCCTCTGTAAAGGTAACTATTAGTATGGTATGCAGTTGGGGTTTGTGTCACAGAACCCATACAATTACACTTACTCTGATTCTGCTTCTGAGCTGGGTGACATCACAGGACTGATTACTTGCAGTAGGGAGGGGGAAAAGGGTGGTTTAGCAGATGACAAGGATAGAGGCCGGTGCAAAAGGTGTTTTCTCTTTGGAAAGCCCGCTGTCATAACAGGATGCAGACACAAATACACACACGCAACCACACTCAGCCATTTGCTGACACACACACAGTTGCCAGTGGTGGGGTCAGAACTCCTGCCTATCTACAGATCACTATTACAGTCCTATGTGGTTACGAGACGCGACACAGAGATTGCACATTTCAAGGCAGTCAGAATGCCCTTCTAAGATTGAGGACATCAACAGGGATGCTGACAGTTAAGATGTACATAGCTGTAAACCTGTGTGTTTAAAGTAGGAGTCCATTACAACCTGTATGCACAAACAAGACACATCATCTGCAGGTAAGACATAGGCAGGCCTGAGAGGTATAGTAGCAAGCCCTGAACTGGAGTATGTCCATCTGCGGAATGGGCAACTACTATCACTATACAGGGTTACAGTGGTCATGCTCATGCACATAGAATCACAGGACTTGTTTGAATGTATTGACTGCAATTACACAAGGTCACAGTGGGCATGCTCATACACTTAGTAGCACAGGGCTTGTTTGGATGCACTAACTCAAATTACACAAGGTGGCAGTTGGTACGCTCATACACTTAGTAGCACAGGGCTGTTTGGGTTGCACTCCGATTTTAACCACAGAAGGCCACAGTGTGCATGCTTATACACTTAGATGTACAGAACCTGTTGTAATAGACTCCTATTGTAAACACACAGGTTTACAGCTATGTACATCTTAACTGTCAGTATCTATGCACATCATACAGGTTTACTACCAGATACCTGTATTATCCCGTACATGATATATCTGCGTCTGTGCTGTGAGATAAGCATGCATACATGAACATGAAGTACTGCCATATGTATGTGAAGTATACACAATCATGCATGTGTGGAAGTGACAGACAATAGGTTAACTGGGACACACATGTGGATGCTAACTACAGCATGTGTCACACACATTGCTGCCCTGACAGGCAAACATTGATATCAGGTTGTGGACAGTGGCATTATACTTGGAACAGTGGCATGTGCAAGCATAATATGTGAGCCCCATTGTATAATGGTACTGAGGTGCAGGTGTCAAGATTACCTCTCCCGGCTGTGTTAGTAGTTGTCATTATTAGCAGGACTGCTCCACTAAGTATATCTGACATTGATCATCTACACAACATCTGCTGCAGTCCTTCACCTTAGATGTAGCATTTGATACCAAGCACAGTACTGCCACTCACAGTGATGTCATGGTATGAGTGGCAACTGCTTGACCAAAACAATGAGTCAATGTCTTGCTGTAATTATGAGGTTGTACTTAAAACTATACCAAAACCACAAACTGAGAACAAAGTCCAGAAGCACAAAAGCAATCAAGCGAACAGCCGGTGATGTATAAAAAATGAAAATAATTTTTATTTGGTAAGAGCTTTCGGCTCCGTAATTCCAGCCTTCTTCAGACAACTTCAAATTCTAAAATGCATCTATTTATAGCATAAATTTAATCACTAATTGATCAATTACGTTGAAAAACCGCCAAAAATGGCAAATTACTATAATATATACATTTAAAAAGTTATGACAACTGTCAAAATTCATTGCATATTTTGTATATATATGAATGCAATACAAAAAATCTTTTAATTAATATGAATTATTATGAAATAAATAAATAAACTGATATAGAATTAATTGTATATTATGTACATATATAGATATGTAAAAAAATATAAAAAAACACTGCTTGAACTATTATCTATTTATAGCCTTTAATTTTAAAATACTAGCAATGGAAATGGAATCATTAAGTCCAGGCATTTGGGTGGCATTTAGATATACCTGCCACCAGTATTGTTTTGACTCTGATACGATTTTCCAGGGACCTCTTCTAGGTGATATCTAAATTTGATTGGTGAGATCGGAACTATTCAAAGAACTGTACATTACAAGTTATACAGCACAGCACTGTACACATACACACATGCACACAGATACAGACAGACACAGAGACACGTGCTACGACACCCAACGGCATGCAACACGCATGTGATATGACAGAAGACATTCAGCTTAGACATTTATAGTGGTAGTTATCATACATCCCTGAGTAGCACAGAACAGCATGCATGTGTGCAGAAGGCATGCACCTTACACAATTATAGTAGTAGTTAGCATACATCTCTGTGTTGCACTATTTGTGTTAGTAGGTTATGCCCCAAACCTGCAACACAATGCATGCACTATGCACCGTTGCACCGCACTGCCATGTTTTGTGCAACATACCCCACATGTTAACAGACTATCGCTGACCTTTCTACATCTGCCACAGATGCTTTGTGTTGGCCACTGCCCCTATTTGTGAGGAGGACATGAGCAGAAGGGTATGTTGAGTGAATACATTGTTTGCCTGAGCCCTAGCTTGCATATCTCCCCCAAAGCAGTGCATGTCTGTTCAACATTATTCCATTTATCCCTGAGCCGAGTCTACAGACAATGTGCATGTGGCTGTACACACATGTTTGATGTGGCTGTCCCTACTTTGCAATGGTGCCACAGACCAGCACTGGTTAACAGTACACCAGCCTGATGTGTGGCATATGTCCTTGCCAATCACATGTAGTATGACATGTCTTCTGCTGACATGTTGAATGACATGCATACATGTTTAACACAATGGTGTCCTTTCAAATATACAGTGAGGTAATGGTGTCCCAATGCAGGGACGTGTTATACTAACATGGACCTTCAGCTGATGCAATGTTGTCAGTCCGCCCTACAAATATACAGTGACATACTACACATTGAGCTGATGTGCATAGCCATTGCAGAGCATCATGTGGCTTCACTATTGCTATACAGTGTGAGGTACAGACATAGTTCATAGCCATGACCGTGTTCAGATACAATGCATATCTAATGTGGAATGTGACCCACATCACTGAGGTGTATACACACAACACCCTACTGTGGAATGTGTGATGCAGGTCACTGAAGGGTATACAGATGACACCCCTGAACATCAGCAACCATATTGCTGATGCCTGGCAACTATGCCCAGACATGGCTAACTTAGCAGTACTCCATGTCCCACATGCCATCTGTGTACCTCACACACATGAGGAGCAAGCATGACCATGATGTCTGACACCAGCAAGGTGAATGTACTGTGTCTGTGGCCTGATGTGGTTGTATGTGTATGTTGTGCAACGCATGTATGTGTTTGGATACTGTATAGGTGAATGCTTTCATGTCATGACACACTCATGAGGTTCAAGACATATTATGTGGTGGTTTGATGTCATGCCTACACAAGCTGTGCACAGGCCTGTATGATGTTTAGTATTTCATATCTGCAATATCACCATTACACAAAGGCCACAGTTGTATTGTGTTGGGCCAATGTACAACAGGGTGTACACACATGTACATCACATCTACTGTGTGTGTTGCTTCAGGTCTCTGGCCATCCTCCATGGCCATGTGTAAACATGTTTTGTCCAATGGTTGTGATGGGCATCTATTTCACATGTCAGTGTTGTCCCATATGACATACACCCATAGATGTCATATGCTTCACTGAGGACAGGGTTATGCAGACAAAGGGTGGTATGCTTGGAGTGCCAGGTATCATGTTTTGCAGGATAGTTAAGCAGTGTTGCAGTCAGCCCACTAAATGTCATGGACATGTCAGATAGCACATGACATTGTGTGACATTCATAGCAAGGGTATAATCCACAAGGGTGAATACCGTGGGCTGGTCATACTCCAGCTCCAAAACATTTAGAGTGTATGCACACATATGCTCTCTGTATAGTACTGTTTGTATTCCCCACATGTATAATGCTGATCTGTAGTGCATGTCCCTACAGTGAGCCACACACCTCCATCATTGCATTCACAGCTGTCCACACATCTGGCAGTGACAGTTTGTAAGGTTTAGTGTAGGTCTTTTATATAGTCTTCAATTATTCCACATGGGTAACCACTGTGATGCATTGCAGGTCTGACCTGTATATATTAACAGGGCCACCATACATTATGTGTACGTATGTTAAATGGCCACATGGCAGATAGCATGCAATTAATATGATCTGTGCATTATCGAGCCTGATAAATAGCAACAATCTCACCTGCAACAGGTTGCTGTCACTGCGAAATGCCAGAGGTACCTAAATAGGAGTGTCATCGCAGTAAGATCATTATCCACACCTGTGTGATAGCTACAGGGTGCAATGTGCATGTTAGCATATAAGCCAGTACAATAGACTATACTATGGAGTATGCACATCTGTGCATACATAGAGTAGTGAACTATGGTATGTGGCATGTGTGCATACATGCCTTGCGTATGATGTTACATTACATATTGTACAATAATACATGTAACTATATGAAATATAGTTGTGTTATATGTGCAGTAGTGCCTTACCAGGCAACTCCAGGCTCAGTGGTTGTGAGACATCCACCTGCACAATACCAGCTAAAGTTTGTGGATGGAGTTCTGCAGGTGTCCCCAAGTTGGCCAGTAGCTCCTCGGTACATGTGAGTGGTGGCTGGGTGAGTGGCCCTCCACCTGTTGCACCTTGTTCCCTGGCGATTGCATTTGCACACTGTTTCGCCCATCTAATGATAGTGCAGTGTCAGCGCACCTTCTGATAGGTGCGATTGTGGCCACCAACATAATTTACCCGCCTGCGCAGTTCCTCCCACTGGACATCCCGCTGCTGTGCATCCTTTGGCAAATGGCTGAAGAGTGTTACATGGTTGTCGAGGAGGTATGGAATTAGGACCTCATCCTCCAAGTGGGTGTATGGTAGCAGCCTGGCACGTGGCATACCTGGAAGATATAATGGTGGAGACAGGTCACAGTAACACAGAGAAGTACAGCTGAACATACATGTGTATCTCATTTATTAAGATTACAAAAATGTCTTTGCACATCTACATGACACTAACACCACTGACATGTTTAACTCACACACATTTGACACGTACTGGTGATTTGATGTTATCACCATATATGTATGTGTCAAGTGATGACATTGCTCATACTCCATGTGGATGTTGTCTTGATGTGGGTATGTCTGTTTGCCTGTACTGGTGTCTTTACCTATCACCACATGCCTGAATGTGTTCACATTAATGCAATAGACCTTAATGGTGTGTATATGTCACATATGTAGTTATACACAGCCTTAAGGGATATGACCTGTGACCCTGCAGGCTTGCTCACGGAAAGTTTTACATGTATGTGTTTTGCCATATACATCTACTTGGCACTGTACAGCAGTTTAGCATCCTGCCTTGTATTACCTGTGTTGCACATGTGAAACACACGGGACAATGGCTAGCTTGATGGTATTTGCAGGGTTGGATATCAACTATAGCATGTATGGTCATAGTGAACTAGTAGGCTATATGCCCTGGGCCATTTATGAACCTAGGCTGAAATGTTACCTAGCTGTAGCCAACAGACAGTTAAGTTACAATGGCCAGTTCAAGCAGCGCCACAGAACTGATCCACAGGGTTATTGATATATTTGCAATGGTTCATCACACCATGTCTCAAAGAGGGACAATGTGCAGCTTTGCTGGACAGGGATGCATAGTATTGCAAGAGTATGTAAAGTGTATGGGACAGGGACCTGTCAGGCATGTTGTGATCCTTGTACTAGAAAGGTGGATGTCCATGACGTATGTGTTTATTTGGAATCAGGACATGTAAGTGTAGCATGTCCAACATCTCTGTGTTGGACATGGCTTTATTCAGGGTAGGCATCATGCTACGTAGTGGAGCTAGGGATTGGGAAGGCCAGTGTAGGCCATCTGAACATGGCCAATAACCCTTAAAGAAAATATGTGATCTATTATGGGTCACTTGAGTGTTGAGTATGGCTGAACAATGATCTCTGTATTCATGGATGGCACCCTGTCATGATTAGGGGTGCCACTTATGACTACCTGACTGGTGTGGTGAAGTAACTATCAAAGGAAAGACTACTGTCCAGCTGCATCCCATATGCACACAGTTTCCATTATGTTGACCACTGCCTAGGTGGTAGTTAATGGGTACAGGGTTTGTAACATAGGGGATGACAATGCAATACTTAGCTGTCAGATTGTGGCCATACATCACACACCACATATCTGACCCACAAAGGCCCTTCTGTATGCTGCCCGCAGCACTCATTGAGTCAACTATTGCTCCTAGTTCATAGTCATTTGCAAACTTCAATAGGCAGATGCCTTCTGTGTTATTCTGTGTGCTATAGATAACAAAGAGGGGGAGTACCAGGAATGACCCCTGTATTACTGTGGCTGGCACTGGTTTGATGTGTATGTATTAGTCAGACACCTTGTATAGCGTTGGTTCTGCCAGCAGTCCAGTTGCCAACCACTTCTGTGACATAGGAATATACACCTAGTTTACTGAGTGTAGCTGGAACACAGTATGGGTGATGGTGTCCTAAGACCTGGAAAGATCATGATATGCTGTGTGAATCAACCCTACTGTCATCTACATCTGTATGACTACATCAAATAAGTTGATCAAGGTTCATGGCCTTACAGACCAGACTCAGCAGGGTAGTAGTGCACTATTTCCCATTATCAGTGGTGTCACCCCCTTTGCGGGGTGTGATTAACTGTTGCTGTGCAACATTCAGTGTGTGCACAGCCTGACATGAAGCTATGATTGAACATGATGTATATGTGGAGATCAAGTTTTTCTGACATTTGTGTAGGATACACCCTGGGATGTTGACAGGTCCCATGCAAGCTGTATGTATGGCTTTAGAGAGTGCAGCTTGTACCTGCATAGTTGTTATTACAGGGGCTCTGTAGTGTACATGGTTATATAAATATGTATACCTGTTGGGGGGAGGTGAGTGTGGGTTTAGGTTATCCAAGACCCTATCTGGATGAACAGGTGGTATTTCTGTAGGTGCAGTACCTCACTTGCCATAGTGCTGTGAAGCATGGCAGGTCTTGTTGTTGTCATTACGATTCATGACACAGCTATAGAATGCTCTGTGGCTGGCCACATAAAATGTGGCTGACTAGTTTCACATTAGCTTTGTGTGGCTTTATATGGTGTATCTGCATCTTACTGAGGCTGACCAGGGATCACCTCCACTCATATGTGTTCACTCTTGCAGCAGTTACTACCTTATGTGGTACAGTTTAAGGCAGGGTACCACCAGTTTGCCTTCCTGTTTGTGTTTGGTTGAATCTTGGTTCTGTTTCAATGGTACAATCACTGCACTTATGTGAGTGCTTAAAGTGCATTTGTTTAGGATTCAGCATTTGCACATGCATTGTCCATCTGCATGGGTGCCATGACAGTCACCACTTCGCTCTTAAGAAACATAACATTGACTTTGGAGACTGACTATGGGTAGCATGCTGTTAGCCCTGCTTGTGCGACTATGGTGATCCAGGTCATTGGAGTTGATGAAATCCGACATGCATTGAGCACAGGTGTTGATACATGAGTCTTCCTAGTTCATAATGGGATAGTTGAGATTAGCCATTATTACGGTTTTCTGTCTCACATCTAATATTCCCCATTACAGCACAATATGACAGTTGGGAATTCTGAGGCATGGTGGGTTATCTGCCGCAAGGTGCAATTTGGATTCCACTTTGGTACAAAGGTAGTTGCTCAGCATACTGCATCTGAAGTTATGCAAGTGCAACTAGCGTGGGGGTGTACATATCCTTCAGGAATATGGACACACCTGTGGCCCGTGTGTTCCAATAAAGTATAATGGGCAAGAGGTGAGGTATGTGTTATAACATGGTCAAGCAGAGGTGCTCTCCGGAGCGTTGAACCATATCTCAGTCACTGCATAGATATGTTCTCCATGTTAAGGATTGACATAAGTGAGTCCATATTGAGTTTCTGAAATGTATCATTGAGTAGCGAGACCTGCATTTTATTGCTTGTCTGTCCCTATTACAGCAGTGGACTTTCACTGGAACTTTGCATGATGGGGGCACTATAGGGGAAGCATGAGCCCTAGCCAGTATCCAGATTCCCAGGGGTGACAGGTACAGGCCCTGTCTGGCAAAGCATCATGGTCTGTCAACCATGTTATCCCAGGCAGAGAAATACTGGATACCCTTTGAATTACACCAGTACATTAGACAATTGTGGAATACAATCCTTTTGTCCCTGTACTGCAGTATCATTCTGGCCAATGGCAAAATGCTACCTAGGCCTTGGGATATACCTGCATGGGCTAGAAGACCTGACAGTTCCTACATGTGTGTTTCCATGCAGTCCAGGCTACTGCATCACAGGTCCTGCACAACAACATGGAATATTCCAGAGCCATGTGCATAGTTCAAAAGGTGGTCTGAGTGTGTGGGTATGTGGCTAATCATGGCAGACAGGCAGCTGACAGTATGTTTGCCCTCGTATAGCTTGGTGTGTAACATAGTGCTGGAGTTTGCATTCACAAATGAGTACTGTTGGGCATGTTTCTGGCCACGTGTTCTGAGGTGTGGCACAATTATGCAAACTATGTCATACAGGTTTTGTATTTTGTTGTCTGTCTATTCCAGCTTGGGAGGTCTCTTGCTTGCCCAGATACTTAGAAGCCTCTGTGAATGTGTGTGATTTCTGGTGGTATGTGTGGGTGTCCTTACTGTGTTCTTGTAAGGGTATGTGTTGATTGTGGTGATAAGATACATGTGTTAACCTACACCTCATGACTGTCCAGTCCCGTCACGGCTGTAGACTGGACTGCCTTCCAGCTTACCCCTGTAGCTGCATCCCAGACAATGTGTGGGATGTGGTGTTAGGTGGGTTTGGCAGTGTACATGGCATAGAGATTACATTCCCCCAGGATGTCCACATACACAAAGCTGACATTAGTAAGTACCAGTAGCTGACTAGTGGACATGCCTGTATGACCATTCAGTACTACAAGTACCAAGTACTGTATTTAGTTTACTTATTGCTTATGAAGATGTTTTAGACAGTGATGCTCACAAGTAAATATTTGTGTTATGGACGTGACAACACTGGCTATTACAGAAACATAGTAGCTACCTTTAGCAGCAATCCTCCTCTGAGGAGCACATCACATCCTGCTAGTTGATCACAGATGATGCAAGTGTCAACAGGTCTGTATCCTTTTCTGGGTATATACTCACATATCCACCAGAACCATGAGCTCTGTTGGGCACGGACACCCACTCCACAAACAGAGTCAAGTATCAATAGACTCTGCTGCCACTATCAACATGATCATGATATAATCAGATAGTGTAAGCCATCACCTATGAAGCAGCTATTACACATGGGCAGTGGTCTCCTACATCTTACACTCCTACTGCAGATGTTACACTGGAGTTACAGAGGATATGCAACCTGTTTCATTACCAGTACTTTGCACTACCTTACATACAGTATTTGCAAGCGGCTGTTAGGCTGGCAATGAGAGGTTAGGCTACACAAACCTGAAAGTTCAACCAGTGTGTCTCTACTCTCAATATCCCCTCTATGTAGGTGTGCACATAGCCATTTGGGCTAGCCCTGTAACAAGGGTAACTACACATTTCCATAACATGTACACACGCACAGCTGTTATTGCTTGCAAATGATACTAGAGAGGTGGATATTACATGTGTTATGTGTATGGATAGTTACCTGGCTCTTCCAATTATCTTTGCTATCATGCTGCTAAACTGTCAGATGACTACAAATGATATGTATCCTGTTACTGAGTATTGTAATTGCCAATAGACATAACTAATGTTTGCATAACATAACAGAAACACTATATAAAATGGAATACAGATCTGCCTAAAATACTGTACATTACACAGTTATTGGCACATTATCCCACAGTGCAAATCATATTTGCACAGTAAGCCCACCTTTGACATGTTCATCTCACTAATACACCCATACATATGTCTACTGTTACAATATATCAACATATACTATCCCCTGTTATAGCACATACTTGTTGGACCAGCCCTGACACTGACAGTGGCTGGAACAGAATTGGTGAGTTCCAAGCCCATATATATCATCCCTTGTGGTGTATGAGGGGTTTGCCTTGTGACCTACAGCGGTACTCACATAGAATACTACAAGCATTACTACTGCTCAACAATACATCGCTACAAGATAGCTATTTCCACTATATGCATTGATTACATTGTAATTCTTACAGAATAGGTACTATATACACAGACATACTAAATGTTATACATACCTTCTTAGTAATTGGAGGTGTTATTGACTGGTATATTCGTTTTCGGTTTGTGTTTCGATCTTCTGTTGGGTATTTTGTACTATTCTGCAGGTAGATACAGATGGTTTGAATGCGTGACAAGGCATCCTTTTATAGTTAGAGATCATTAACATGTGCTATCCTGATCACCAGTTGGTGTTCCACAGTAGTTAATTACATGCACATCAGCTGTGCAGCTACTTCCTTAGCCAATACCATGGCAACGGTGGAGTATAATTGAGTACTCCACTTGGGTGTTGTCCCTTTGCCTTACTTGTGAGGAAGACAGCCTGGAAGTGTTGTTTGAAATCTTTTGCAACAGCTGTATGGAGACAAACAGAAATATTTTGTGTGTAATGCCTAGAAGATTTGGTCTACATGTGAGTACTGCTGTTATATTTCTGAACATTGCTACTTGTGCAGGGTTTGTCTGTACCTAATACTTCTGCATATGTTTCAGTCTGGCCAGGATGTTTGACCAGCTCATGGCTGTATGGCTATGCATATAATGTTAGGGGGTTTACAGTGTGCTTACCAGACATCTTTAGTTTGGTGTAAATGTGTATCATACTGTGCTGATAATCAGTAATTGGTAACACTTCCTGATATAATTACTTTTCAACCCTCTGAAACAGGATTAGTTCAAACAAACCCTGTAACAGCAGCTGTTCCATTGTATAACATCAACTATTTCACATAGGGCCATGTTAGTGTGTCTCTGTCCAGGTATGTTAAGGTTTCAACATATGTCGTACAGTGGGTGAATAATTGGTTATGGTATGACAGTATGTATTGTAATTAGTTTGGGTGTGGGAGAGATGTTGGTGGGTGTACATAGCAGATGCAGTTGTGTAGGAACCGCTTTTATACATATTCTATATGTGTGTGGGAGTTCTTTCCCTATGTGAACACCTATCCCTTGGTGGACTAATACTATGGTAATTGCAGGCTGATTCATTAAGGCACTGTTAAATGTTTCCTGTATAGCATGCAGGTATTGTTAGTCCTTGAATCCTTTTGGCAGTACATTGGAATGTAATACAGTTTTGCTACATGAAAGATGTCTGTGTATTTCTGTCATGGATATTTGCAGTCATTGTAGTTGTGTTGGTGACTAACCCTATTTGGCTCATGTCCATAGAACATATTTGTAATAGTGTATTGCCATATACTCTTCATATGTTATGTTCATATTGTTTGGGGGTGGCAGAATATGTAATTGCTATGGTCCATGTTATACTCAGATTTGAACACTTCAAATGCTGTATACACATGTATGTGTGTGTATATATATATATATATATATAGAGAGAGAGAGAGAGAGATACATATATAATATATATTATTGCCTACATTTATATGTACCTCCATAGATCTATATATCTACATATATATGTATATCTCTATATCTCTATATATCAACATGTATCTCTCTCTCTCTCTATATATATATATATATATGTATCTATATAGCATACACCTTTCATTGGGTACATGGCAGTTTGTCCTATTTCCACACAATCCTCCCTTTTGTGTTTTAACCTGTCTGAATACACAACTGGCATAGGTAAATCTCAGGTAGCTTAGTGGTAGGTTACTCTGAGAATGGTGTACATGGTTGCGGGTTCTAATCCTGGAAGTGGTTATTATTTTACCTCTCAGAACAGGCACGGGTAGGAAAAGTGTGATTAACGCACATTTAAGTGGTTGTAAGTGGGTTTGCCCATTGTCTGCATGACATTAAGCAAAGGTTAAACTTGTGAAGCGCTTATCCATTTAACCGTGTTTAAGCGCCGATTTTCCGTTGTGCAAACCCGCGCAAAACTGCTTACAATTGCTTAAAAGTGCTTTAATTAACCTGCATTCGACAGCCTTCTAGCCCTCAAAATAAATTAACAGCCCTTGCAGGTCATGAACCCGGGACCATGAACACCACAGTCACTGACTTTACCACTAACTCATCTGAGATATGTACAAATGTTATGGTGTTTAGAATATACATTTTACTATGGGCATTCCTCACTACTGAAAACAAATGTGACAGTCAGTTGGTGTACATATGTATGATACATGTTAATGTTAATATGCTTGCGGAATTAAGTGTTGCAGTGTGACCTGACAGGGTGTATTATGGATGAGAATGGTTCTTGTTTTGTGTCCTTTTTATATTGTCCCCATACTCCATGTATACCTCCAGTTCACTTATTGAACATCCAACCCAGGCTCTCCTTGATGCATGATTTCATTACCCATCATTCCTCCCCCACCCCAATCTCCACATACACAACAACTATCCCTTCTATGGTGAATTAAGTTAATATTAATAGTTATAATAGCAGAGCTGCATGTGTTTTGTATACACTTCAATTCCTTTGGATTGCTTCTGTGTCAGAAAGTGTTCATAGATGTTTATATATATGGCTTTAGATGTAGCTGTATATATCTATCTATCTATATATATATATATATATATATATATATATATATATATATATATATATATATATATATATTTCTAACCCAGCCACTGGGGATGCACAAGCCAGTGCATTTCTTTGTGCCGGTCCCAAGCCCGGATAAATGGGGAGGGTTACGTCAGGAAGGTCATCCGGCATAAAACTTCACCAAAACATTTCATGCAGATACCAAGAAAAATTTTTATACTGGATCGGTCGATGCCCGGGTTAACAATGACCGCCACCAGTATTAGCCTACAGGGTGCTGGCAGAAATTGGGCTACTGTTGGCCGAAGGAGGAGAAGAGGCGGAAGACATGGCCGAAGGCAAGAAGAGAGGAGAAAGGCTAGGACTATGGTAGTGAGGGTCGGAACTTTGAATGTTGGCAGTATGACTGGTATAGGGAGAGAGCTAGCTGATATGATGGACAGAAGGAAGGTTGGTATATTGTGTGTGCAAGAGACCAGATGAAAGGGGAGTAAGACTAGGTGTATCGGAGGTGGGTTCAAATTATTTTATCATGGTGTGGATGGGAGGAGAAATGGCGTAGGGGTTATCCTGAAGGAACAGTATGCTGAGAGTGTTTTGGAGGTGAAAAGCATATGACAGGGTGCCTAGAGAGGAGTTGTGGTATTGTATGAGAAAGTCAGGAGTGTCAGAAAAGTATGTAAGAGTGGTACAGGATATGTACAAGGGTAGAGTGACAGTGGTGAGGTCTGCGGTGGGAGTGACAGATGCGTTTAAGGTGGAGGTGGGGTTACATCAAGGATCAGCTCTGAGCCCTTTCTTATTTGCAATGGTGATGGACAGGTTAACAGACGAGATCAGACAGGAGTCCCCGTGGGCTATGATGTTTGCAGATGACATTGTGATCTGTAGTGAGAGTAGGGAACAGGTGGAGGAGACCCTTGAGAGATGAAGATATGCTCTAGAGAGAAGAGGAATGAAGGTCAGCAGGACTAAGACAGAATATATATGTGTGAATGAGAGGGAGGATAGAGGAATGGTGGGGATGCAAGGAGTAGAGGTGGCGAAGGTGGATGAGTTTAAATACTTGTGGTCAGTAGTTCAGAGTAACGGTGAGTGTGGAAGAGAGGTGAAGAAGAGAGTACAGGCAGGATGGAGTGGGTGGAGAAGAGTGTCAGGAGTGATTTGTGACAGATGAGTACCTGTAAGAGTGAAAGGGAAGGTCTACAAGAAGGTAGTGAAACCAGCTATGTTATATGGGTTGGAGACAGTGGCAATGACAAAAAAGCTGGAGTTTGAGCTGGATGTGGCAGAATTAAAGATGTTAAGATTTGCACTGGGTGTGACGAGGGTGGACAGGATCAGGAATAAGTATATTAGAGGGTCAGCCCAGGTTGGAAGGTTTGGAGACAAAGCCAGAGATGCAAGATTACGTTGGTTTGGACATGTGCTGAGGAGGGATGCAGAGTATATTGGGAAAAAGATGCTAAGGATGAAGCTACCAGGTAACAGGAAAAGAGGAAGGCCTAAGATAAGGTTTATGGATGTGGTGAGAGAGGATATGCAGGTGGTTGGTGTGACAGAGCAAGATGCATACGACAGGAAGAAATGGAAACAGGTGATCTGCTGTGGCGACCCCTAATGGGAACAGCCGAAAGAAGATGATGATGATGATGATATATATACATATATATTTCTATCTATGTGCAGACATCACTGACACGTATATATATATATATATATATATATATATATAAATATATATATGTGTGTGTTAATTTGTAACAGTTATACATATGTAGACTTGTATATGTTGATTCACAAACTACAGTACATTACAATGTACTGTACATATGTACACAAAGTGACTGTCCCATTTGTGGTCAGTACTGTGGAATGCCTATAGTATGAGGTGTAGTCTAAAGACCATGAAACATGTATACAGCTCAGATGGCTTAGTGCTAAGTCCCATGACTATTGTGTGCGTGGTCCAGGGTTCAACATCTGCGATGCTTTAAAAATGTGCTTTACTCCAGAATAAGGCTCATTTAAGCGGTTGTAAGCATGTTTAAAAGTGTTTGTGCGACATTAAAGCAGCAGTTAAACAAACTTTAAAACTTATAACCTGTGTGTGCATACATGGCCACATCTGCTAACTACTCAGGATATATACATTTCAGCGAAATAACATCTCACTATGTGCTTACATAGCATTACATTCTCTGTTGACTTTACCCTGCAGCACACATGGGTATATATGGGTGTTTCAGATGTTTATTATACTGAAGAGTACTACCTAGATATGCAAGCTGTGGTTAAGGTATGCTTTTTAACATGAAAAACATCTCTGACTTTATTGTGATTTGAACCAGGAATGCACAGATACTATGTAAATGCAGTAACCATTATACTATTGACATTAACATTGCTTCTGCCTATTTCCTATTTAGATGTTTTCTATGTGTAAGCTAGGCTAAGCAAAGGGCGGAGGCACCTAAACCCACTGAGCTTCACTTACTCTTGAAATAAAAACATAACAAATGAAATGAGAGACTATAAATTAAATTCCTAACTACATTAGGCATAGCCCCTCACTGACGCACTTCATGAGAAACCTTGATGTGTGAATGGGTAACAAAATATACACCCCTGGGATCATGTGTCCCAGAACCATACAGCCAGGGAATGGGGGAGCCTCTCCAGTTTTATAGCTGCAAGACCTGTTGGGGAAATTGAATGGTGTTGATGTTTCACGTTAACATGCCCTCTTTAGATCACTAAGTGCCCCTATCACCCTCCACCACCCCAGTCCTCAACAGCTTCCGGCAACTCTGCCTGGAATCACTTAATTGGCCATGCTTGACAGAGGCTGCATTACTTCATCAGTGGTGCGGAGAAAATCAACACACTATAGCGATGCTTCTAAATGCCCTTGGGCAGATAGCCTACTACCTATCTGTGAACCTCTAAAGTGCAGGCCATCACAGACATAATATGTGAATAAACAGAGCTTTCAGATCACAATATACAGTGAAAAATCACCATGTAGTCAGAAAACAGTTAAGTACAGCAAGAACATACAGAACACTGATACTTAATCACTCCAAAAGCCTATCTTGGAAGCTAGAAGACTTGTATAAGTTTAAGGCTTTCTATGGCTTACCAGTAGGTTACCTACAGGAAAGATGAGAAACAACCACAGATGGGAAACATGCATGCAACAATACCATACCGGCTTGCATGTGTCAGCCCTTGGCTTTGGAATACTGGCCAAGGCTATTGGTGCCCCCATGGTGCCATTTTCAGACAAGTCTCAAAGGTGATTCCCACCTTCGTAAACAGCACAATAGCAGAATCATTGAGGGTTATGCTACTCAACGCCAGGAGTTGTAATCACAAAATGCACTCACTCACAGCACTCCTCCGTATGGACAACGTTGACATCTTTGCAGTAACTGAGATGTGTTTTAAGGCTCCTGAGAGCACACCAGCAGTACTGGACTACAACCCATACCACACATTTCGGCCTCAGAACATGGACTGACACAGACATGGAGGGGGTGTATCCATATTCATCAGGGATACCTACACCTCCAGGTTAGTGGGGCAGCATGATACCTCTGAGATCATCCATGTGCAGCTACCATCAGCTACAACTGCAATGCAAACTGTGGCCTGCTACAGATCACCCTCCATGACCCAGGACCACCACTCCTCCTACCTGGAGACTGTGGAAAACATGACAGTCCTACCAAACACCCTGGTATTGGTTGATGTCAACTACCCTGCCATTAACTGGAAAACGTACTTGAGTATTCACTTCCAGGCCCAGCACTTCCTGGAATTTATCACCTCATATGCCCTGTGTCAAATGGTAAACTCCCTAATGAGAGGTGGGAACATACTAGAAGTGGTAATCACCAATATGAGTGACAGGTGCACCACAGCAGAGGTAAACCGGTCACTGTTAGATCTGACCATGGACTTTTCACTGATGAATTCCACACCTAACCATCTCCCCCACCCAAGGAAACCACAGTGAATACCTTTCTTACAGCTAAATGCACACTAATAAAGACAGAGATGGGAGGTTTCACAGCCCCCACGCTAAGGGAAAACACTGCTCAAGATACAGAAAGATTTACAAATGCACTCTATAAGCACCTACAAGGATGTATGGATCGTGCCATCACTGGTAAACCAAGACTCGCTCCTCCTAGACAAGGACACCAGTCTGGTGGACCCCTGCAATAAACAGGCTATACAACAGAAGCAGGACAGTAGTCCAGAAAAATAGCAACACCCAAGAAGGGCAAACATCCGTGACCAGTGTTAGTAAGAAACAGAGGTCCCTCATGAAATCATCCAAGGCTAACATCAACAGGAAAATAGGCAGGGATTTGAAAGATAACCACAAAGCCTTCTTTAGCTATGTCAAGGATCTAAGTGGTAACACACAGATTTGCACTGTGCCAGTGCAATGTAGTACAAAATATACTGACCCTACTGATATCGCCAACATCCTTGCAGATACATTCAGTGCAAACTTCACCTCCTAAAGAGCCCGCAACAATACCCGGAAAGTACAGTATCCCAGACATCAGAGACACACAGGTGGAAATGGCCCTCTCAGATGGCAAAACACAGCATCAGTGGAGGCAGATGGTGTCCCAGACTGCATCTTGCAAACACTACAGGACAAACTAACCCCCCACCTAATTAAGCTTTTCAACTTCAGTCTCTACAGAGGCTACATGCCCATACAATGGTGCATAGCAACGGTTTTTCCACTCCACCAAGGTGAAAACACAACTGACCATGGTAACTACCACCCCATAAGCCTGACTAGCCTGGTCTGCAAAGCTATGGAGCGCATCCTCATGGCACTCATTGACAACAACATTGGTAACCTCCAAACACTTGACCCAACCCAGGTCAGCTAGGTTGAGTGCAGATCATGCCTACCAAACCTGTTTGACATCTTACAGACAGTCACCAAGACTTTAGATGAGGGGAGAGGTGGTTCACACTTACTACCTGGACCTTGCCAAGGATTTTGTCACCATTCCCCACTCAGGTATTATTTATAACCTCACCAGCCTGTACATAAACCCATACATCACAGGATGGGCTGCCAACAGGCTTACACACAGAACCCACATGGTAAGACTAGAAGCCTCCAGGTCCAACTCTTAACCAGTCAAAACTGGTGTCCCACAGGACTCAGTCCTGGGACCCCTACTGTTTGGCATATACTTCTCAGAGGTACAGGCAAACACAGGTAGACTACGGCAAACCATGTTTGGCAATGACTGCAAACTGGGAGCCATAATTGACAGTCCAGCTGACACAGACATCCTTCAAAGGGCCTCACAGAGACCGACACAGGGTGTCAATGTCATGGACTACAACTAAGTGCCACAAACTGCATGGTCATTCCATTTTGGAAAACTAAACACCCACATATTAACACGTAAGTGGCAGCCACTTTAATACAGACGAGGTAATAGGGTATCTGGGGACTAAGGTAGATAGTGATCTCTCCTTTGACAATCATATCTGCAGAGTAGTTAGGACATCCTTCTATGTAGGTCATCCGATTACTAAAAGATTTGCATCTAGACATACTGAGGTTATAGTGCCCCTTTACTCATCATCAGTCCCATCATAGAGTATAATAACCCATTTGGGATGTACCTCAGAAGACACTTCCGACAGCTGGAAGTCCACGAACATACCTCGCCAAGAGGATTACTGGCCTCAAATATATGTCCTATGCAGCCAGACTGAATAAACTCCTGCTTTACTCAGTGGCATCTCGTTTACTCAGAGATGATCTCTGCTGGCCAATAAAGTCATGTCGAACTCAGGCTCAATGGGTATGCTCCACCTATGGGAATCCATGTCACAGTGAGCCACATGCTGTAGTGAGCTAAACCTTGCCACAACAATAACTGGAAGATGCTGGACGGGCAGATTCCTGTCACAGTAACTCCCCATACTTTGAAACTACATCCCTAATTGCATTATACAGAGCCCCTCACTAACACTCCACATGAGAAACCTTGAAGAGTGGATGGGGAACAGTAGATACACCCCATGGATCCCGACATTGGCTCTGCTCCACAGAGGGACAGTTAATTAATCTATGGGGTGGCAAAAACTGACACATTTTGGCTAGGCGTATGAATGCCCTCAGGCAGTTAGCCAAGTACCTATCTATGAACCTGTGAATCTATACATACAGTATCAGCACATGCTGATAGCTTAATTTACTGTTCAGGTATTAACTTACCTTGTGCCAATAGCAGTTGTGTGTGCAATACTTGATGGCTGCCTATGTTGGATGCACACAGTAGACTGCCTATACATGACAATTTACAGGTAGTCGTGTGTGTGTGTGCCATTCATTTTTACTGTGTGTGCAGGTGGAGAAGGGTGTCAGTCCCTAGGTGCCTACACTGTCAGTGTGTGTACTATACGTTCCCTCTTTGCCAAGGCATGGTCATACTGGGCTGCCTACTGGGGCTGGCTCAGGGTGTTCATGGCCTGAGTATCTCTGTGCCTGTGGGGCCCTTGGCAATGGTGGTGGGCTGTGAGGGCCTTCACCATTCTGTCCCTGCTGCAGCTGTTTCTGCAGGATCATATTGTGTAGCATGGCACATACTATGAAGATGTGGGCACACGTACCTGGAGAGTACTGCAAGGCTCCACCAGATATGTCTAAGCAATGGAACCGTGATTTAAGCATCCCAAACACACACTCTATGATGATTCTGGTTTGTGCGTGTGGCTCATTATAGTGCTCTGGCATGGGTGTGTGTGCATTTCTGATGGGAGTCATCATCTATTTTTCTTGTGATCCAGTTTGCGCACCGCTGCCCTGTGCTTAAACTTCGCAATAGTGTGAAAAATGAAATTAAATGTTCTTTTTATATTTTGTACATGTTATTTTTTTTTTTTATGCCAGTGGCTATATATTTAGCCATTGGCATATATTATCGATATAATACATGTGTTTGGCCGGCTGTCATGGCTCTGATTTTATGTTTGCAAAAATGTAAACCATTTTTAACGGTTTATATTTCTGCATGCTTACACTACGCCTGCACCACTTCCTGGATCACTAAATACCTTCATTCGTTTGCGTGCTGCACTGCTACAACTGGGGTAATTAGCATACAGGGGCTGGGAGCTGTGCGGGCGTAGCATATGCAGGTAGTGCACGTAGAAACAGCTCGTACCTGGATCGCTCGTTGGCCATATTTGGTGTTGAAATGCCAATGCTACGCCTGTACCTGGTGCAAGCTTCATGAATCCCGGGGATTTTTTTAGTAGAAATAGATTGAATGAAGAAGGGTTTAGAATTTGTGTCTGTAAGTGGGGTAGGGGAGGACAGAGGAAAGATTTAGAAGTGGTAAGGGAAACAAAAGAGTTAATGAAATTAGTATTGAAAGTACAGGTTACAGTGAAGTCTGATTCGGTGGGATTTGGACATGATTGGATGGGATGACCTGAGCTGAGATAAATCTGACCGAAAGTTTAGGGGATTTGGAGTAAAGATTTTGTTGGTTTATGATTTTTTTTTTTATCTTGAATAACTTGATCTTTAATGATGTTTCTTAGGGTATGACAGGCTTGAAAAGAGGAAAAAGTATTGTGTGCTTTGCAGGTATGCCAGGCTTTATCTTTCCATTTCACAAGTTGCTTAGTGGGTAGGGATAGCTAGGAGACAGGGTTTGTTTTTAAACTTTTTTTTTCTGCTGGGGGCTTGTGTATTTAGAATTGATAAAATAATTTTTATTTATTTATTTATTTATTTATTTAACATTTGTTAACCTGGAAAGTCCAACTTGGAACAAGCCACTTTTCAGTGGAGGCCCGGTGAGAAACACTCCAGACACGTCTTTGTAAATAATTGATTAAAGTGTGGAACTACTTCATTCAGAAAGAGTGATTTTAATATGTTCCAATTATATTGTGCTAGAGTATTGGTAAAAGTATCTCTGCTAAAATCAGGTATTTCTTAAATATTTACATGATGTAAGTTTAATATTGGTAAAGTGAGTATGAATGACAAATGTAGGATGGTTCATAGATTTATAGGAGTATATTAGGCTAACGACAACTAAGGCCCTTAAAAGTCTAATCGTGCAACCCAAATGTGACACACAAATTTGATTTATATAAAGGGTGATTTACTGTGACTGCCTCTGTCAGAGACGTAGGTGCCAGACCAGGGGTGAATTTCCAGTTATCCATCCATTGGTCCAAGTGCTTAATTAGGGACAGGGAGGATGTCTGCTGAACATCGATGAGGAGCCTGTTCCAGAGCATGGGAATTCTCTGAGAAACGTATCTGTTTCTCCAACATTTCCTGTTTATGTCACAAGCAAAATGTATGTTTTTTAATGTAGTGATTCTGATGTTGTTTGTTTTGCCATGTACAGAAGGTATTATCAGAATAAGGTCCAGGGATGCCATATATGCCACGCAGTGATCAACTCTCAGAAGTTTGTACGAGTAAAGAAGCAGGGCTTTGAAGCAATCAGCGTAGAACATTGTGTTTACTCCCTGTATTCATTTTGTAGGGAACCTTTGTGGATGTTCCAGTTGCTGCATGTGTCTGGTCAGGTACTGTCTGGTAACATTCCTGATGGGCATATATAGTTTTAGGTAATTAGGATCCAGTGACAATTTCAGTATGAGAGAATTTGTTAAATGTGGTTGGATAGTTATTATTTGAGTGATAGAGAGTATAGGTAACCTGGATGGATAGTTTGAGTGATAGAGAATATAGGTAACCTGTTTGGATAGTTATTATTTGAGTGATAGAGAGTACAGGTAACCTGGTATGATAGTTATTATCTGAGTGATAGAGAGTATAGCTGACCTGGTTGGATAGTTATTTGAGTGATAGAGAGTACAAGTAACCTGGTATGATAGTTATTATCTGAGTGATAGAGAGTACAGGTAACCTGGATGGATAGTTTGAGTGATAGAGAGTACAGGTAACCTGTTTGGATAGTTATTATTTGAGTGATAGAGAGTACAGGTAACCTGGTTTGATAGTTATTATTTGAGTGATAGAGAGTACAGGTAACCTGGTTTGATAGTTATTATTTGAGTGATAGAGATCATAGCTAACCTGGTTGGATAGTTATTATTTGAGTAAAAGTGATAAGAGAGTATAGGAAACCTGGATGGATAGTTATTATGTAAGTGATAGAGAATACAGGTAACCTAGTTTGATAGTTATTATCTGAGTGATAGAGAGCATAGCTAACCTGGTTGGATAGTTATTATCTGAGTGATAGAGAGCATAGCTAACCAGGTTGGATAGTTATTTGAGTGATAGAGAGCATAGTTAACCTGGTTGGATAGTTATTTGAGTGATAGAGAGTACATGTAACCTGGTTTAATAGTTATTATTTGAGTGATAGAGAGCATAGCTGACCTGGTTGGATAGTTATTATTTGAGTGATAGAGAGTACAGGTAACCTGAATGGATAGTTATTATTTGCGTGTTAGAGAGTATAGGTAACCTGGACGGATAGTTATTATTTGCGTGATAGAGAGTACAGGTAACCTGGTTTGATAGTTTTTATTTGAGTGTTAGAGATCATAGCTAACCTGGTTGGATAGTTATTTGAGTGATAGAGAGCATAGCTAACCTGGTTGGATAGTTATTTGAGTGATAGAGAGTAAAGGTAACCTGGATTGATAGTTATTATTTGAGTGACAGAGAGCATAGCTGACCTGGTTGGATAGTTATTTGAGTGATAGAGAGCATAGCTAACCTGTTTGGATAGTTATTTGAGTGATAGAGAGTAAAGGTAACCTGGATTGATAGTTATTATTTGAGTGACAGAGAGCATAGCTGACCTGGTTGGATAGTTATTTGAGTGATAGAGAGTACAAGTAACCTGGTATGATAGTTATTATCTGAGTGATAGAGAGTACAGGTAACCTGGATGGATAGTTTGAGTGATAGAGAGTACAGGTAACCTGGACGGATAGTTATTATTTGAGTGATAGAGAGTATAGGTAACCTGGTTTTATAGTTATTATTTGAGTGATAGTGAGTACAGG
Organism: Protopterus annectens; assembly: GCF_019279795.1. NCBI lineage: Eukaryota > Metazoa > Chordata > Ceratodontiformes > Protopteridae > Protopterus > Protopterus annectens. Next base: position 1,831,089,291 of record NC_056744.1, read on the forward strand.
TAACCTGGTTTGATAGTTATTATTTGAGTGATAGAGAGTACAGGTAACCTGGACGGATAGTTATTATTTGAGTGTTAGAGAGTATAGGTAACCTGGTTGGATAGTTACTATTTGAGTGATAGAGAGCATAGCTAACCTGGTTGGATAGTTATTTGAGTGGCAGAGAGCATAGCTAACCTGGTTGGATAGTTATTTGAGTGATAGAGAGTACAGGTAACCTGGATTGATAGTTATTATTTGAGTGACAGAGAGCATAGCTGACCTGGTTGGATAGTTATTTGAGTGATAGAGAGTACAAGTAACCTGGTATGATAGTTATTATCTGAGTGATAGAGAGTATAGCTGACCTGGTTGGATAGTTATTTGAGTGATAGAGAGTACAAGTAACCTGGTATGATAGTTATTATCTGAGTGATAGAGAGTACATGTAACCTGGATGGATAGTTTGAGTGATAGAGAGTACAGGTAACCTGGACGGATAGTTATTATTTGAGCGATAGAGAGTATAGGTAACCTGGTTTGATAGTTATTATCTGAGTGATAGAGAGTACAGGTAACCTGGATGGATAGTTTGAGTGATAGAGAGTACAGGTAACCTGTTTGGATAGTTATTATTTGAGTGATAGAGAGTACAGGTAACCTGGTTTGATAGTTATTATTTGAGTGATAGAGAGTACAGGTAACCTGGTTTGATAGTTATTATTTGAGTGATAGAGATCATAGCTAACCTGGTTGGATAGTTATTATTTGAGTAAAAGTGATAAGAGAGTATAGGAAACCTGGACGGATAGTTATTATGTGAGTGATAGAGAATACAGGTAACCTAGTTTGATAGTTATTATCTGAGTGATAGAGAGCATAGCTAACCTGGTTGGATAGTTATTATCTGAGTGATAGAGAGCATAGCTAACCTGGTTGGATAGTTATTTGAGTGATAGAGAGCATAGTTAACCTGGTTGGATAGTTATTTGAGTGATAGAGAGTACATGTAACCTGGTTTAATAGTTATTATTTGAGTGATAGAGAGCATAGCTGACCTGGTTGGATAGTTATTATTTGAGTGATAGAGAGTACAGGTAACCTGGATGGATAGTTATTATTTGCGTGTTAGAGAGTATAGGTAACCTGGACGGATAGTTATTATTTGAGTGATAGAGAGTTCAGGTAACCTGGTTTGATAGTTTTTATTTGAGTGTTAGAGATCATAGCTAACCTGGTTGGATAGTTATTTGAGTGATAGAGAGCATAGCTAACCTGGTTGGATAGTTATTTGAGTGATAGAGAGTAAAGGTAGCCTGGATTGATAGTTATTATTTGAGTGACAGAGAGCATAGCTGACCTGGTTGGATAGTTGAGTGATAGAGAGCATAGCTAACCTGGTTGGATAGTTATTTGAGTGATAGAGAGTAAAGGTAACCTGGATTGATAGTTATTATTTGAGTGACAGAGAGCATAGCTGACCTGGTTGGATAGTTATTTGAGTGATAGAGAGTACAAGTAACCTGGTATGATAGTTATTATCTGAGTGATAGAGAGTACAGGTAACCTGGTTGGATAGTTATTTGAGTGATAGAGAGTACAGGTAACCTGGACGGATAGTTATTATTTGAGTGATAGAGAGTATAGGTAACCTGGTTTGATAGTTATTAATTGAGTGATAGTGAGTACAGGTAACCTGGTTTGATAGTTATTATTTGAGTGATAGAGAGTACAGGTAACCTGGACGGATAGTTATTATTTGAGTGTTAGAGAGTATAGGTAACCTGGTTGGATAGTTACTATTTGAGTGATAGAGAGCATAGCTAACCTGGTTGGATAGTTACTTGAGTGGCAGAGAGCATAGCTAACCTGGTTGGATAGTTATTTGAGTGATAGAGAATACAGTTAACCTGGATTGATAGTTATTATTTGAGTGACAGAGAGCATAGCTGACCTGGTTGGATAGTTATTTGAGTGATAGAGAGTACAAGTAACCTGGTATGATAGTTATTATCTGAGTGATAGAGAGTATAGCTGACCTGGTTGGATAGTTATTTGAGTGATAGAGAGTACAAGTAACCTGGTATGATAGTTATTATCTGAGTGATAGAGAGTACATGTAACCTGGATGGATAGTTTGAGTCATAGAGAGTACAGGTAACCTGGACGGATAGTTATTATTTGAGCGATAGAGAGTATAGGTAACCTGGTTTGATAGTTATTATCTGAGTGATAGAGAGTACAGGTAACCTGGATGGATAGTTTGAGTGATAGAGAGTACAGGTAACCTGGTTTGATAGTTATTATTTGAGTGATAGAGAGTAAAGGTATCATCAGTGGGTTGAGTAGAAGTTTTCTAAGGGATGTTTTCATTTTGTTAACACTATAAAGACTCATCATCGAACATATATTACGTTTTTTTTCACATAAAGTAAAAGTTTTTATTTTTTATTTTGTTTTAATTTGTTTATAAGAATAGAACACTGATTTAGTTGGACAAGTTTCAGGTTCAGCTCCAGTATGAAATTCAAGAAAAAAGTGTGTGCAATTACATAAAGAAAATGTACAGACATTTGTGCCATTTCAACTTGAAAAATTAATTAAAAAACGGAAAAAGATACAGAACTAATATATACCAAAAATATAAAAAATAGAGACTAATAAAGAGAATGATATATTAGTGTTTCAAAAACTGAGAAATGCTTTTAGCAAGTGTGTACGAATGTAATTATGTAGCAGATTACGAGACTGACGTTTAAGATGGGAAGTTCAAGTTAAAACAAACTACAAAGTAACTAGAGGATGAAGAAAGAAAGGAATGGAATTAAGAGAGGGTTACGAACCGGTCACTAACAGTGCATGAATTTCGAATGGAGCTAGTTTATGGGCACCTGCTAAAGGTTTGAGAATGCACTGCACTTTTTCAGGTATCACTTTTTTGTGCTATTTAAAGGAAGGTTAGGATGTACATTTAACATTAAAATCTCAAGGCATTTGCCTTTTTTATTTTTCAAATATATTTTTATTGAATTTTTCAAACTTTTCAAACATACAAAGGAAAAACTGTAAGTCATTGAGGGAAGCAGTAAAGTACAGGTATACATGTAACAGTTAGTGCAAAAACTATGCATTTAGAACACAGCAGTTATCTTACAGGGAAGCTTACATCTTAGAGACCAATATAAGCAGTAAAGACCCCCAATAACCTATTACAGTCAAAGTCTAGGGATACAAATGGAAAGTGGCTTGGAAGGAAGAATATATGACTGTCTTAAGAAGAATGAAAAGCGGTAAGGAGGGTATAACCATAAAAAAACAACTATTTACACCATGTACTTTTATTTATACCATATTTACAACATATTTACACCATGGATGCCAGAGGATAACAAAATGATATAACAAAACATTTTGTAAAATCAAACGTTACCGTGTGATGGTAACAATGTCTAATGGTTATAGGGCCAGAAATTATACTGATGGAGGATTTCCTGGAATGTAGTGTTAGTGACCCACATTTTGGAAGATTATTTAGTTTGGATTAGGTCCAAAAGTCTACACCAGTAATTCTGAAAATATTCTTTTTTCTTTTTGTTATTATTGTATAACTTATGTGCAGATATATATTTGATTGCCAATGATGTAAAGTTTTCCCAAGCTATTGTTGAGGGATTGACCCAGTTCTTGGCTATAAAATATTTGAGAAGGGCACAGGCTATAACACAGATGTGGCGATGGATACCCTTAAGAAATTTAGGAATAATATTTAAAATCATAGTTTGCCAAGAGAATGTGTTTTTTTTGTATCCCATCTTTTTCAACTGAGTTTTGAGAGAACACCAAAGTTTGTAAATATTCTTACAGCTCCAAAAGATGTGAAGTATATCTACATGTGGGAGGGAACAGAACGGACAGGTTAGGTTTTTATTGTATCCGAATTTCAGTAAGACTGCTGGGGTATAGTAGGAATTGTTGTTTATCATAAGCGGAGTGTAAATTAGGTCTTTGAAGGGGGTTAAATTCAGGGTATTATTGATTGCTTCGCACTTAGACTCCATAGAAATTTCTCCTTGTATACCGTCCCAATATTTGGAAAATAGAAGTGAATGATTATACTTAATGCTTGACACAAGTTTATGGGTGTTCAAAATCATTTTGTTCCGTAGGGAAAGTGATTTAATGATAGATTGTGATACTATAATGTCTTGCTCCTTCACGCTATAGTTAGAGAATTTTTGTTTTATACGTGAGCTAATTTGCCTTAAGATAGGATCAGATTTATTAGGAGCACCAAATAAAGCTTTGACCTCTGCAACATTTTTAGAGTTATAAAAGTGCCAAACTATGGCTTTCTTAACAATAGGGAAGTTTGTTAGATCGATCATTTTATTATTGATTTTTAAGTTAGGGTTTAGTTGAATAGGTTGGAGAATGGGAATAGTATTGTGTAAATTTAAGGAGGTCATCAGAGTTTGAAAGATGCAAATTTTCTTCTTTAGTGTAGGCAAGATCTTGAACTTGCAGTCCCCATCAGGTGCAAGAAAAGGGACAGCATATGGATTGAGTTTTAACGAATATATATAGTTGCACCAGATTTTGATCCAGGTTGGGTACCAAGTTTCAGCAGAGGGATCATAGCGGGCTATTTGTATTAGATGGCTAGCATTAATGATGTCGTAATATAAATTAAAATCCGGGAGACTTAAACTGCCTTTGTTCTTTGGGGTAATTAGATTCCTGTATGATATTCTGGTTTATTTAGGGAACCATAAAAACTTTGAGATTGTGGTTTCCATTTTTCTGAAAAACATTTTTGGAATGTTTAAGAAGATGGAGTTAAGATGAAAAAGGATTCTAGGCAAAATATTCATTTTAATGATAGCAGATTTTGATAGCAAAGAAAGATTGATGTTTTTCCATCTAGTTAGATCGTTATTTATCTGATCCCAGACTCTATATAGGTTTGCTTTTATTAGTTCTTGGTGAGGGTATTTGAAATTTATTCCTAGGTATTTAATTGTATATTTGAGAGGAATGTCAGACAGGGGGGAAGTAATATTCTAAATGGTTTGCAGGGTTTAATGGAAAAATAGCTGATTTAGCAGGGTTTCATTTATAATTAGCAGCCTCAGCAAAAAAAAATTAATAGAATTTCAAATTTTATGAAGATCGGTGTTGGGAAGCTCAAAATAGATGTTTAGGTCATCTGCAAATGCAGAATAATTTATATCAGTGTTGAAGACTTTTGGGATATGGTGATAAGTCTTTGGTTTAACCCAGAGAAGGAAAGGTTCCAGATATAAATTGAAAAGATCAGGTGAGAGTGGGCAGCCCTGCCTAGTGCCATTGGTAATTTTAATAGGGCATGATAAAGTTGTATTTATATACAGGGAAGTAGAGGCATTGTTATAAAGCATCTTAATAGTGTTGATAATCAGATCAGGAAAGTTAAAGAATTTCATGGTTAGGTAAAGGAAGTTTAGATCAACGTTATCAAAGGCTTTGGTAGCATCTAGGGTGAGTGCATAACACGGGTGGTTATCACTTTTTAGAAACAACATTAATGTGTTTAAGGTAAGAGTATTGTCACACAGCTGCCTCTGTTTCATAAATCCCAACTGTTCAGGAGAAATGATTGTAGATATAACTTTCTGAATTCTACTAGTAGAAATGGTAGATAAGATTTTGATGTCAACGTTAATAAGGGCGATGGGCCTATAGCAGAGAGGGTTGGACTTGTCAGAGTTTGGTTTTGGGATGAATATTGTTTTTGAGTTGTTCATATACTTATCAGTAATCCCTTTCGAGTTGATATAATTATACATAGCAAGGAGAGTTTTAGAAAGGTGACGACTAAAAGTTTTATAAAATTCTCCTGTAAAGCCATCAGGACCTGGTGCCTTATTTGGTTTAAGCTTTTTAATAGCTAGCATTATTTCATTCAGTGTTATGGGGCTGTTTAGAAGGGTGTTTTGCGCGAAGGATAATTTTGGAACAGATAGCTCATTTAGGAATTTTTTGTGCATTTCATTTGGGGTCTGGTTTTGGGGATTATAGATTTCAGTGAAGATATTTACAAGAGAGTTAACAATATCTTCATTACTGTATACGTTTTTCCCTTTGTATTTTATTTCATTAATATAGTTTGGTCCCTCTTTGATGTTTATGAGTCCAGCTAGTGTCCTGGAGGGGGTTTGGGCCCATTCCGAATATCTGTGAAGGAGTTTGAGTTCTACCAAGGATTGATTTTGTAAGTGAAATGAGTACATTTTTTTTTTTGTATCACATGTAATTTCTTTTCCAGTTCAGGAGAAAAATCCTTTTGTAGTTGTGCATCAGTCATCTTTTGCTCATTGTTGAGGTTATTTATGTACAGTTTCTCTTTTTTTTATATAATAAGATTATTTTTGTATGAGTATTCCTCTGATGACCGCTTTGGCTGTAGCCCATTGGATATGTAAGGGGATGGTGGATAAACAAGATTCTGCATCAAATTGTTTCAGATAATCATTAATTTCCTGCAGAACATCTTCTTTTTTAAGAATGTTACTGTTTAGTGACCAAGTGGGACTACTACCATTGCGATTCAGGTGGTGAGTGGGATTAATACAAAGTGAGACATTCGAGTGGTCAGATAGACATCTAGCCTCAAGGGCAAAGTTTGTAATTTTGTTTGAAAAGATATCAGAGACCAAAAAATAATCAATTCTGGACCAGACGTTATGCGAAGCCGAATAAAACGTGAACTTATTTAGCTCTCTGTCATGGTCAAATATTTAAAAAAGGGTCAACTAATTTGAAGCTATTCATCAAATCCTGAATAGATGCAGTTACTTGCGAGGGCTGTTTCTTGTTTTTATTTGAACTATCATTCAAGGGGTCCATGAGTGCATTCCAGTCCCCACCAATAATGAAAAGATGATTGGAAATTGAAGTCGTAGATTATGTATTTCATAGAAGAATACGTGCTGGTTTGTACAAGGGCTATATAGGTTTAAGAAAAGTAAAGGGGATTTTACCTTAGGGTATGAGCAGGAAAATAAACACCATCTACCATTCGGGTCAAATTTAGTATTTAGCACTTCACCAGGAAAGGATTTTTTAATTATTATTACAGTGCCTTTTGATGCAAGACTATTCCCTGCTGATATCACAAGTTTAGTCCAATATCTTTTTTTAATATTATCCCATTGAACATTTGTCATATGGGTCTCCTGTAAAAAGACGATGTTGGATTTATCCTGAAAAATCAGGTGCATAACTAGTTTCTTTTTATTGATTTCTTGAAGCCCATTTACATTCCAGGAATTCACACTAATCATCATAATTAGATTCAAAACGTAGATATATGCTAGGATAAACTAAGAAAAACGCCCTACTAGGGACGATGCAATTAATAAACACATTTTTTATATCTGACAGAAAGTGTAATGTGGTAGTAAATCGTATTCTGGCATCCATTAGTTTTGTTATTTATCTGGGACATGGCTGCCAAAATCATGAATAAATCGTATTCTGGCATCCATTAGTTTTGTTATTTATCTGGGATATGGCTGCCAAAATCATGAATGTCCTGTAAGATGGGGTAAGGGACAATGGGGCATTTGTTTAGTCATCATGCTTATTAAGCGTTTTCAAGAAGCTTGAGTGCTGTAACCATTTTTATATTTTTTCTGCTTTACATGAAATTATTTTTTGAAAGAATTTAATGGCTGACTTAGAATAGTAAGGGTTGCTTTGTTCTATAATTGTGGGAAGAGTTGTGTAAGGTATATTTCTTTACAGTATTATTATTTAATTTTAATATTAGATTTCCCAGTCTGGTGCTAGCTCCCCCCAGCATTGCTTTTCAAGCACAGACTTTAAGATAGAATTGGATCAAGCATTGCCTTCTAGACCAGGCATCAGTCACCACTAACTAATCGCTGAACCCTTCCTGAATAGTTCAAGTCTTCCAACCTTATGAGTTTTCTAGTAAAGACTTGTTATACCTTTTCAAGTTCTTTTAGATGACATGTTCAAAGGCTTTTTAATTCAAAGGTTCATAGGTGTGTACTGATAGATATTATATAAAGTTAAATATTCTTTCCCCAAAGCAATAATAAAATAAGGAATGTTTATTATAATGCAAAAAGAAAGTATGCTTTTTATTAACACAAGGTTTTGACTTGTAAAGCAAGAGTTACCTTGATACAAGGTTTGAAATAAATGTTTCTTTCTAAAAAGCAGAAGTGTAACCCAGAAACTGCAAGGCTTGAGATGCAGAGTTAAGAATAGATAAGAAAAGTATAATGTGCTGAAGCAAGCAGCTATCTCAGACAGACATCTGCTAGGAACATGTTTAGTTTAATATATGTGGTTTAAAACTGGTTCGCAGAAAAGAACATGTCTAGTTTGTGAAGGTGTGGTTATGGGCTTAGGTTTAAATTAATATAGTAAAATGGCATCCTGTTATGACTGACTGAAACATGCTGAAACATTTGATAACATGGACTTTTTGGTGAGCTTCAGATGCAGAAATGAAATAAATAAAATACAGACACTTCAAATGACTTAAAGATGATGTGCAACAAGAATCAGTCATGCAAACCACAAGGACACTAGGAAATAACATCTGCTGCTATGCAAAGTGTATGTAAAACTTGACATTGCTTGCTTTTCTGGAGAGACGTATTGCTCAAGTGTGCCTTGATCTTAGGCAACACAGTTCATGAGAAGCAAAGGCTGTATTCTAGCTATGTTATAATATAATTGAAATAACTCAGACAGTGTAACTGCTTGGGCATATTAAACTATAACGGAAAACAGCAGAACGTTGTGAGTCTGGTTACTTCTGACATTTACAAAGAATTTAACATGTACTAGGCTAACAACTACAAGGGCCTTTTTAAGCCCAGCCATGCATCCCAAATCTCTAACAAGTTCTGGTACCCTTGATAAGTATAAGCAGAGGCAGGGATGAAGTGCTACAGGATCTTCCTGGAATGAATAGTCACGCACTTCAGAAATAGATGGGCTTTCCTGACTTTGGTAGATACACTTCTGGTCAATGTTTAAATTATTCTGAAGTATTATCCCTAGATCTCTGACAGCGTCATTTTTATAAGTTGACTATTTATTTTGTAATCATAATTTATGTCCTTCTTGCCAAGTCTCACAGGATTATATTTAATGAGATTAAGGTGGCATCACTACTACTACACCAGGTCTGGATTTTTTTTCATGTAATCTGTCTTGGAGAATTTTAGCAGTTTTACAGAAATAATTATGCCACCTAGTTTGCAATCCTCAGCACATTTGCTTTTCAATGGCACATATTCAGCATTTTGTATCTGCAATCTTTTTATATTTGTGTATTTATTTCACATTTGTCACAGGTAATTGTACTTGGCGGGCGACCTTTTTCAGTCATAACCATGCCAATGGCAGTGCAGAGAAGAGTTTACATAAACATAAATATAATGGCTGAATTAAGGAACTTCTTTAAAAGATAGCTGTGAACACTTATGTGCTTATAATGTGTACACATGATTTACACTGTACAAAATAATAATATATTTATTTACAAGACTATAAAACTGTAAAATTCCCCAAAGCAGGCAGAAGACAGTTCGATATATAGCAAAATCTAAAAACTTGATGAGCCAGCAAGTAATCTTACCAAAAAACTTTATTACAGAGAAAGAAAGTTAGCGCTTTCACGGTAATACCATACCGCTTCTTCAGACAAACATGAATGGTGACAGAATAACTCAAATTACATCATCTCAAACAGCTTAACAGCCAATAAAACAAACATTCATGCGGTCACATTCTCAGATTAAAGGCATGTAAAGTAGATAATAGTTACTAGCATAAAATCTAATAAAAAATAAAAAATAATAATAAAAACATTAGTACAACTAGATAAAACATGAAAGATATTTATAAATATGTAAACAAACAACAATAAACACCCTACAGCCATGTATTCCTTAATACAGGCTTAATGGGGACATGATCATTCAGCCCCATAGCTAGGTGTGTCCCCAACCTCAAGATCCACTCTAACTCGACCACCTCAGTATGTCACTATATCACCACCTCGCAGACCTGGGCTGATCACACATAATACCTGGAAGACAAAGTTGTGCTCAGGGCCAGTAGACAAAGCATGTTTTGCTAAGGCACTAAAGTCATATTGCTTCTTCATGCAATACACATGGTCCCTAATTCTTTCTTTTAAGCTCCTGTTCATCTTGCCGATGTAGAATTTATAACAGCACTGACAATGTGCTAAATAAACCACATTCCTGGGGGAGCAATCAGCAGATGCCCTCAACTTCCACAAGTAGCCTGTGATAGGGTGCCTAAAGAACCTAGACTCATCTATAAACTGACAAAAATTACATTTATGACATTTAGATGTACCCATCAAAACTTGGGATACAGACATAACATGTCTAGGAAAACATAACTGTTGCCTTAAATTACTGTGGTTCTTATATACAAATCTAGGGCCATCTGCTAATATATCGGAGCATCTGCTGTCAGTCTGTAGAATATGCCAGTTCCTGGTAACTATATCTTTCACCATATTTACGCCATGAGAAAATTTCAAAACAATGGGAGGACAACAACACCTACGAGGTGATCTAATTGATTACCTATATAGAGCAGAAAAATATGGACACGCTCTACTCTCACGCTCATTGGTTATTCTGGCACAAGGTTGATCAACTTCAGCTTGGGTAGAACCCCTGATGGCAAACTCTTTCTCCAACCAAATAATTGTAGCAAATTGGTGAAAATAAAAACTAAAAACCACAAATTCACCAGTAGGACTAGTAGACACACGTTTATTTTTCTGGTTAAGCACTTTCATAAATTTCAAATAATGGGTAGTGCCATTTAGATATTCAACAAAACCAGCAATGCTTTCCTTGGTACCCTTCCATAAAATAAAAATATCATCCAGGTACCTGCTGTAAAACAAAATATCCAAATGAAACCTACTTTCAAAAATAAACTCTTTCTCCCACCCTAATAAAACAAGGTTTGCATAAACAGGGGGCACAAGCTGCCCCCATAGCAACTCCTTTGGTTAGTTGGAAATATTGCCCTTCAAAAAAAAAAAAATAGTTGTTATCTAAAATCAAGGCCATATTTTCACAAACAAGCTGTACACGCTCTGGAGATAAACTAGAATGATCATTTACCTATGAGTGTAATGAGAAAGAAATTCACTATCTTGATACCACCATCATTAAAGATGTGTGTTGTTTTAGATCCAAGGTGTATAGAAAGAAAACTTTTTGTAATTCCTACCTCCATTTCCAAAGTCACCACCCACTATACCAGAAAAAAAGTATTGTCAAGGGACAGGCAATCAGAATTTCTAGAATGACTTCCCATCTTGAGGACGTCATTAAGGAATTCAGTGACCCGAGGAACATGTTTCTGGAGAGATTATCCACTAGAATTTGTAGAGGTATTTTACAAGAGGTTTTGAGAGAGTGGGGTTCTAAATATGAACCTCTACTAGGTAGAGGTCTTTCTAAAAACACAAATTGTGAAACAACAGAGAGTTCTACTACAA
>NC_056744.1:1831101347-1831126347 GCF_019279795.1 Protopterus annectens
CTCTGACTAATGTAGTTAGGAATTTTGTCCAAAGCAAGGGGACTCTCTGTGACAGGAATCTATCCCTCCAGCATGTTCTATTTATTGTTGTGGTGAGGTTTAGCTCACTAGAGCAAGTGGCACGCAGTGACTTGGATTTCTTTAGGTGGAGCAAGTCCATCAATTCTGAGTTGAACATGGCTTTGTAAGTCAGGCAGAGATCACCTCTGAGTAAGCGATATGCCACTGAGTACAGCCGGAGCTTTTCCAATTGGGACTGGATAGGACATTTGTTTGAGGCCAGTAATCCTATTGGTGAGGTAATTTTGTGGTCTTTCCAGCTGTTGAAAGTGTCTTGTGAGGTACATCCCAAATGGGGCATTGTACTCTATGATGGGTCTGATGGGTGACGAGTAGAGGGGCACTCTAACCTCTTTATTTCTAGATGTGAGCCCTTTAGTAATTAGATGGGCTACATAGAAGGATTTCCTAACTACTTTGGCAATATGATTATCAAAGGAGAGATTACTATCTACCTGGGTCCCCAGATCTCTTATCACCTCTTCTGTATTAAGGGGGCTGTCAGGTAATTCATGGGTGTTTTGTTTTTCCCAAATGGGATGACTATGCATTTTTTGGCATTTAGCATGAGACCATGACTTTGACACCAGGTGTCCATCTCAGTAAGGCCCTTTTGGAGAATGTCCGTATCAGCCGGAGAGTCAGTTATGGCTCCCAGTTTGCAGTCATCAGCGAACTTGGTTAGCTATAGTCCTCCTGTGTTTGCCTGTACTTCTGAGAAGTATATGCTGAACAGCAGGGGTCCCAGGACTGAGCCTTGTGGGACACCACTTGTGACTGGTATAGAGTCGGACCTGGAGCCCACTATTCTTACCATGTTAGTTCTGTCTGTAAGCCATTTGGAAACCCATCTTGTGACGTAGGAGTTTATGTTCAGGCTGGTGAGTTTTTCTATAATTCCCGAGTGGGGAATGGTGTCAAAAGCCTTGGCAAGGTCAAGATAGGCTGTGTGAACCACCTCATTTATGGTGTTGGCGACTGTCTCGAAGAAGTCAACCAGGTTTAATAGGCATGATTTGACCTTAACAAAGCTGAACTGGGTCAGGTTAAGTGTTTGGAGGTTCCCAATCTCTTTATTAATGAGTTCCATGATGATGCGCTCCATAGCCTTGCAGACCAGGCTAGTCAGGCTTATGGGGTGATAGTTACCAGGGTCAGTTGTGGCCCCTCCTTTGTGGAGCAGAATAACCGTTGCTGTGCACCATTCTATCATCACGTAGCCTGTGGAGAGGCTGAGGTCAAACAGTGTGTTTATGTGGGGGGTTAGTTCATTCTGTAGTTCATGCAAGACGCAGCCTGGGACACCATCTGGCCCCATTGATGCTGTGCTTTTGGCTTTTGAAAGGGCTGTTTTCACCTGCACATCTGTGATTTCATAGGTTCATAGGTTCATAGGTTCATACTAGGCTATCTGCCCGAGGGCATTTACAAGCCTAGCCCATAGTTTTGTGGCTTACGCCACCCCTTTAGTTTGGAGAAACTATGCCCATTATTTTGCTGTGCCTCTGTCGAGCAGTGACACTGAGGTAACCCCTGGGGTATATCTGCGATCTCCCATCCATTGGTCAAGATTCCTCTTGAACAAGGCCAGTGAGGTGCTCTGCCTCACATATACCGGGATTTTGTTCCACAGCATAGGGAGTCTTTGGGTGATGAATCTATCCCTCCAGCACGTCCTATTAATAACCGTGTCAAGGTTTAAGTCTCCCGCCCTTGTGGCTCTGAGGGATCTAGATTTTTTGAGGTGAAGCATGTTCATCAAATCTGGGTTTGACATGGCCTTGTATGTAAGGCACAGGTCACTTCTGAGCAAGTGGTAAGCAACTGAATAGAGCTGGAGTTCTTTCAGTCGGGCAGCATAAGACAGATTTTTGAGACCCTTTATCCTTTTGGTGAGGAACTTTTGTGGCCTCTCCAGCTGCTGCAAGTGTCGGGTCAGATACATTCCGAATGGGGCATTGTACTCAATCATTGGTCTGATGAGTGATGAGTATAGGGAGAGTATGACCTCCCTTGATCTAGATGTGAATCCCTTCATGATAAGGTGGGCAATGTAGAAGGTCTTCCTAACTACTTTAGCAATATGAGTGTCGAATGAAAGGCTACTGTCAACCTGGGTCCCCAGGTCCCTGATAACTTCTTCTGTGATCAGTGGATTGCCACCTATATGGTAGCTAGGGGTAACCTTGTTTTTCCCAAAGGGTATGACTATGCATTTCTTGGCATTTAACTTTAGGCCATGGCTCTGGCACCAGTTATCCGTTTCTGTGAGACCCTTCTGGAGGATATCTGTGTCAGATGTGTTTTCGACTACGGCGCCCAGTTTGCAGTCATCTGCAAACTTTTTCAGCCATAACCCTCCTGTGTTTGCTTGTACTTCAGAAAAGTAGATGCCAAACAAGAGTGGGCCCAGGACTGAGCCCTGTGGGACACCACTTGTGACAGGCTTTGAGTCTGACATGGCGCCAGCAACTCTGACCCTGTGGGTTCTGTCACTCAGCCAGTTTGCAACCCATCTTGTAATGTATGGGTTTACATTTAAGTTGATGAGTTTTTCAATGATACCCGAGTGGGGTATTGTATCGAAAGCCTTCGCCAGGTCTAGATAGGCTATATGGACTGCCTTCCCCTCGTCAATGGCCTTGGTGACTGTTTCGAAAAAGTCAACCAAGTTTAAAAGGCATGATCTGCCTTTGACAAAGCCAAACTGGGTTGGATCCAAAGTCTGCAAATTCCCTATGTCTTTATTTATGAGATCCATTATGATCCTCTCCATGGCTTTGCAGATAAGGCTTGTCAAGCTAATGGGACGGTAATTTCCAGGGTCGGTGGAGGCACCGCCTTTGTGAAGTGGGACCACAGTCGCTGTGCGCCACTCTCTGGGTATGTATCCGGAGGTGAGACTAAGATTAAACAGCTGTCCTAACTGCGGGTTTAATTCCTCGTTGAGTTCGTGGAGCACACAGCCGGGGACACCATTAGGTCCCATGGATGCTGTGTTCTTTGCCTTGGAGAGAGCAGTTCTCACCTGGGCGTTAGAGATGTTTGGGGGGCTACAATCATTTGGTATAGATATCTCTCCTTTTGGGGGGGAGGAGTTTGCACTGAACCTGTCAGCCAGTATGTTGGCAATGTCTGTAGGATCAGTAATCTTCACATCATTTTGAACTAATTCTGAGCATATCTGGGAGTTTCCTCCTAGGTTTCTGACATAGCTAAAGAATGCCTTATGGCTGTCTTTAGAGTCCTTAGCTATTTTTCTCTCAAAATTAGCTTTGGATGATTTTATGAGAGCTCTTAGCTTTTTACTTATAGTGATCAGCGGTGTCTTACCTTTTAAGGATTTTGCTCTATCTTGTAGTAGCTTTCTCCTTTTGTTGTAGAGTTTGTTTATGGCTGAGGTCCACCAGACTAGACGCTTGCCTTTGGTACAAAGAGTCTTTGTTTTGCTTGGGATTGCCTGATCCATGCAGCCCTGCAGGTGCTGGTAGAAGGCATTTGTAAGTGATTCAGTGGTTTGAGTAATGTTTACCACCGGCTCGGGGGCCTTAAAGGAGACCACACTAGTCTTTAGAAGTGTGAAGTCGGCTTTCGAGAAGTTCTTTACTGTGGTCTTTTTTATTTCGGGTGGGGGCGGGATGAGGACCTCCAGCGAGATTAGTTTGTGATCTGATCTCACCAGTGAGGGGTATACTTCCGGTTTTGAACATTGTGCTCCCATGTTCATGATGATGAGATCAAGTATGTTTTCTCCTCTTGTGGGGATGGTGACTAGTTGTTCCATGGCATTTGAGTTTATGAATTCCAGGAACTTTTGGGCTAGAGTGTTTGGGCTTGAGTAGTGTTCCCAGTCTATATTAGGGTAGTTGAAGTCACCTAGTATGATGGTGTTCGGAGATACATTTATCCCCTCCAGTGTTTTCAGGAAAGCAATGTGAGGTTCCTGAGTTTGCGAGGGTGGCCTGTAACATGCTACAAATTGCAGAGCAGTCTTGCCTATGGTTAATTGCACCTGGATGGTTTCCGATGCATCGTGCGTTGCCACCAATCTTGAGGTGTGGGTGTCCTTGATGAATATGGATACCCCCCCTCCTTTCTTGGTATTGTCCTGGTTTTGGGGCCGGAACGCATGATATGAGGTAAAACCTGATAGTGCTGGGGTGCTCTCAGGAGCCTTGAACCAGGTTTCTGTCACAGCACAGACATCGATGTTCTCCATACTGAGAAGGGCCTCGAGTGTGTGCATCTTGAGGTTGAGACTTCTGGCATTGAGCAGCATTACCCTTAGTTTTTTTTCTTTGTTGTGTTCTAGGGTGGTAGGTTTAGAATTTGAGCCTTGCCTAAAAAAGGCACTATGGGGGTGGCAAGAGCCTTTGCCAAAATCCAGAATCCCAGGGGTGACAGGTGCAAGCCATCCCTTGTGAAGCAGCGTGGCTTGTCCAGCATGTCATCCCAGGCAGGCAGACATTGGATCCCCTTTGAATGACATCAGAGTTTAAGCCAATTGTTAAAGCTGATCATCTTATCTCTGTATTGTGGCATCATTCTTGGTGAAGGTAGGATACTGCTCAAGGTCAGGGTCATACCTGCTTGGGCTACATAATCAGAGAGCTCCTCAATGTCTCTTTTCATGTAGTCCAAGGAGGTACGTCTCAGGTCGTTTACACCAGCGTGGACAATGATTGAGTCGTACTTGTACCTGCTGTTGAGAGACCTGAGTGCTTGCGTTATGTGGCGGATTCTAGCACCCGACAGGCAGCTTACTGTGACCTTCTCCTTACTCAGTCTGGTGAGCGGGACGCCAGTGTGTCTGACTATGGAGTCACCAATGACTAGTGTGTCTGGCATTGTGTTTGGCCTTAAGGGCTGTGACTGCTTGACACTCTGACTGTGTGGTCTATGTGTTGCAGGTGTTGTGTTCTGAGGTGGTAGTTGTTTGGGTGTCTGCTTTGGTGGCCTCTGCTGTTTTGGTAGATTTTTGATCAGAGCCTCCGAGTATGTCTTTGTGTGTTTATGTGTATGATTTGAGGTTGTGATGGTATTATGTGAGACTGGGTCTATAGTGTGTGTGGTTACCTTCTCCTCCTGTCTGGTCTTGCCAGTCCTATGTTGAGAGAGCTCAGCCTCCAGTTTGGCCGCATAGTTGCATCTCTCCGCATGTATTTGTGTTTTGTGGGAGGAGGAGAGGGTTGTCTGTGTACATGAGGCAATTGTAACATTGCCTCAATATTCCCAGGTTCACCAGCTGAGCAGGAGAGGACATTAGCAACTGATCCCTCGACATGCTAGAAGGAATAGACAGAAAAACTTAAAAAAGGTTCCGGGGGATGTGGGTGACCGAGAAATGGGGTTTACCTTTTTGGGGTACTATCTATAACAAGAGTGCTGTATCAAGGTGATAAGTACTGTAGGAGCAAGTGCTGGGCTATACAGATAGAGAATAGTCTACTTGGGAGTCAAGTAGAGATAATTTATAGTTATAGGATACACTAATTAGAACAGTAGTATACTTTGAGGAAGGTAGTTTTAAGGGAAAATTTGAAGAGTGGACTTTAGGTAGCCCGAATAGTTTAAACCTGATTAACTGGCGCTGCCCTAGTGTGCACGCTTTATAGCAGGGGGCTGGAAAAGACAGGAAATTACCCAAAATGGCCAATAAACTACAAGTTACTGCCTTAAACCACTCCTCTAAGGACAAACAGGCAGCTCAGTACTCCCCACTCTCACTGGTGAGTAAAGAAACTTCCCCCTGACCAAACAAGGAAAATGGAGAAACACAGGAACCAAGACAAAGCCCAGGGATCAGCAAAATCTGGTCTCTGGAACACTAGCTAGGAAAGTATGGAAAAACAAAGATATTTTTTTGTTTTTTTTCAAGATTTTTTTACAGAAAGGCAGAAAACACAATAAATGCTATTATTTTCAATTAATTGCTATCAAAAGCTAGTACACTTGAGTGTATTAGCCTGTAATTTAACTTTTAGGCAAAACTTAAATTAGCAAGTGCAGTAAACAGTTTTGGCTTATAAAGACAGTAAAAACAGTGCAAACTTCGATAAAACAAGCAAAAGGACACTACACTTTTCTGGTATTGTTGTCGGCCCTTTTGGGGGTGAGAGGGGAGTGAAGTTTGCACTGAATCTATCTGCCAGGATGTTGGCAATATCATTGGGTTCAGTATATTTTGTGCTATTTTGCACTAGCTCAAAGCATATCTGCGAGTTGCCACTTAAATTCTTGACATACCTAAAGAAGGCTTTGTGATTATTTTTCAAATCCCTGGCTATTTTGCTTTCGAAGTTAGCCTTGGATGATTTCATAAGGGACCTCAGTTTCTTACTGATACAGATCAGGGATGTCTTTCCTTCTTAGGATTTGCTTTTTTTCCTGAACTAGTTTCCTCATTCTATTGTACATCCTGTTTATGGCAGGGGTCCACCAGACTGGTTTCCTTCTCTTAGGGGAATGAGTCTTGGGTTGCTAGGGATGGCATGATCCATGCATCCTTGTAGGTGCTCATAGAGTGCATTTGTAAAGGTTCTTGGACACTGTTATCCTTTAGTGTGGGGGCTGTGAAACTTATCACCTTTGCCTTAAGTAAGGTGAAGTTTGCTATAGAAAAGTTTTTCACTGTGGTTTCCTTGGTTGGGGGTGGTGGTGTGGTGTGGACCTCCAAAGTGATTAGTTTATGGTCTGATCTTACCAGTGATGGGTTGACCTCCGGTGCAGAACACCTGTCGCCCATGTTGGTGATGACCAGGTCTAATATGTTTTCACCTCTGGTAGGGAAGTTTACCAGTTGATCCAGGGCATATGAGTTGATAAATTCCAGGAAGCGCTGGACCTGGGAGTTTGTACTTGAGTAGTTTTCCCAGTTAACAGTAGGGTCATTGAAATCGTCCAATATCAGGGTGTTCGGTAGGGCCTTCATGTTTTCCAGTGTCTCCAGAAAGAAGGAGTGGTAGTCCTGGGTCATGGAGGGTGATCTGTAGCAGGCCACAATTTGCACTGCAGATTTGCCCGATGTTAGTTGCACATGGATGATCTCAGAGGTATCATGCTGCACCACTAACCTGGAGGTGTAGGTATCCTTGATGAATATGGATACACCCCCTCCTTTTGTGTTTTGGTCTATGTTCTGTGGCTGAAATGTGTGGTATGAGTTGTAGCCCAGTAGTGCTGGGGTGCTCTGTGGAGCCTTGAACCAGGTTTCAGTTACTGCACAGATGTCGACGTTCAACATACTGAGGAGTGCTTCGAGCACATGCATTTTGAGATTTAAACTCCTGGCGTTGAGTAGCATAACCCTCATTCTTTTTATTTGTGCTGCTTACGGAGGTGGGTTTGACTTTTGAGCCTTGCCTAAAAAAGGCACTATGGGGACAGCAAGAGTCTTGGCCAGTATTCTAAAGCCTAGGGGTGACAGGTGCAAGCTGTCTCTTGCGAAGCAATGAGGCTTGTCGAGCATGTTGTCCCAGGCTGACAGACACTGGATCCCATCTGAATGACACCAGAAGCTTAGCCAATTGTTGAAATGGATCATATTTTCTTTATACTGTGGTATCATTCTTGGTGAGGGCAGGATGCTACTCAGGGTCAGGGTCATACCCACCTGGGCTACATGATCAGAGAGCTCTTCCATGTCTCTTTTCATGTAGTCTAGGGAGGTACGTCTCAGGTCATTCACACCAACATGAACAATGACAGAGTCATATTTGTATTTGTTCTGAGTGACCTGAGTGCTTGTGTTATGTGGCAGATTCTGGCTCCCGATAGGCAGCTAACAGTAACCTTTTCTTTGTCCAGCCTAGTGAGTGGGACGTCAGTGTGTCTGACTATAGAGTCACCTATTACTAGTGTGTTAGGTATGTTATTCCGCCTTAAGGGCTGTGATTGTGCGGCACACTGATTTTGTGTTTTATGTGTTGTCTGGTTTGTGAAGGGATGTGCAGGTTTTTTTGGTGTCTTGCCAATGCCTTATGTAATGAGAGGATGGCATCTATATCCATAGAGCTTGTACCCCTGACTCTACACCCCAACATGCTGCTGAACTTTGCCAGTGTCATCCCACAATACACAGTATCACACATCCCTGCACCCTAACATTCTGCTGCACTTTACTAGTGTCATCCCACAATACACTGTATAATACATCCCTGCACCCCAACATTCTGCTGCACTTTCCCAGTGTCATCCCACAATACACTGTATAATACATCCCTGCACCCTAACATTCTGCTGCACTTTACTAGTGTCATCCCACAATACACTGTATAATACATCCCTGCACCCTAACATTCTGCTGCACTTTCCCAGTGTCATCCCACAATACACAGTATCACACATCCCTGCACCCTAACATTCTGCTGCACTTTACTAGTGTCATCCCACAATACACTGTATAATACATCCCTGCACCCCAACATTCTGCTGCACTTTACCAGTGTCATCCCACAATACACAGTATCACACATCCCTGCACCCCAACATTCTGCTGCACTTTCCCAGTGTCATCCCACAATACACTGTATAATACATCCCTGCACCCTAACATTCTGCTGCACTTTACCAGTGTCATCCCACAATACACTGTATAATACATCCCTGCACCCTAACATTCTGCTGCACTTTACTAGTGTCATCCCACAATACACTGTATAATACATCCCTGCACCCTAACATTCTGCTGCACTTTCCCAGTGTCATCCCACAATACACTGTATAATACATCCCTGCACCCTAACATTCTGCTGCACTTTCCCAGTGTCATCCCACAATACACTGTATAATACATCCCTGCACCCTAACATTCTGCTGCACTTTACCAGTGTCATCCCACAATACACTGTATAATACATCCCTGCACCCTAACATTCTGCTGCACTTTCCCAGTGTCATCCCACAATACACTGTATAATACATCCCTGCACCCTAACATTCTGCTGCACTTTACTAGTGTCATCCCACAATACACTGTATAATACATCCCTGCACCCTAACATTCTGCTGCACTTTCCCAGTGTCATCCCACAATACACTGTATAATACATCCCTGCACCCTAACATTCTGCTGCACTTTCCCAGTGTCATCCCACAATACACTGTATAATACATCCCTGCACCCTAACATTCTGCTGCA
Organism: Protopterus annectens; assembly: GCF_019279795.1. Classification (NCBI taxonomy): domain Eukaryota; kingdom Metazoa; phylum Chordata; order Ceratodontiformes; family Protopteridae; genus Protopterus; species Protopterus annectens. The sequence continues at coordinate 1,831,110,547 of NC_056744.1, forward strand.
CTTTACTAGTGTCATCCCACAATACACTGTATAATACATCCCTGCACCCTAACATTCTGCTGCACTTTACCAGTGTCATCCCACAATACACTGTATAATACATCCCTGCACCCTAACATTCTGCTGCACTTTACTAGTGTCATCCCACAATACACTGTATAATACATCCCTGCACCCTAACATTCTGCTGCACTTTACTAGTGTCATCCCACAATACACTGTATAATACATCCCTGCACCCTAACATTCTGCTGCACTTTACCAGTGTCATCCCACAATACACTGTATAATACATCCCTGCACCCTAACATTCTGCTGCACTTTCCCAGTGTCATCCCACAATACACTGTATAATACATCCCTGCACCCTAACATTCTGCTGCACTTTACCAGTGTCATCCCACAATACACTGTATAATACATCCCTGCACCCTAACATTCTGCTGCACTTTACCAGTGTCATCCCACAATACACTGTATAATACATCCCTGCACCCTAACATTCTGCTGCACTTTCCCAGTGTCATCCCACAATACACTGTATAATACATCCCTGCACCCTAACATTCTGCTGCACTTTACCAGTGTCATCCCACAATACACTGTATAATACATCCCTGCACCCTAACATTCTGCTGCACTTTACCAGTGTCATCCCACAATACACTGTATAATACATCCCTGCACCCTAACATTCTGCTGCACTTTCCCAGTGTCATCCCACAATACACTGTATAATACATCCCTGCACCCTAACATTCTGCTGCACTTTCCCAGTGTCATCCCACAATACACTGTATAATACATCCCTGCACCCTAACATTCTGCTGCACTTTACCAGTGTCATCCCACAATACACTGTATAATACATCCCTGCACCCTAACATTCTGCTGCACTTTACTAGTGTCATCCCACAATACACTGTATAATACATCCCTGCACCCTAACATTCTGCTGCACTTTCCCAGTGTCATCCCACAATACACTGTATAATACATCCCTGCACCCTAACATTCTGCTGCACTTTACCAGTGTCATCCCACAATACACTGTATAATACATCCCTGCACCCTAACATTCTGCTGCACTTTACCAGTGTCATCCCACAATACACTGTATAATACATCCCTGCACCCTAACATTCTGCTGCACTTTACCAGTGTCATCCCACAATACACTGTATAATACATCCCTGCACCCTAACATTCTGCTGCACTTTCCCAGTGTCATCCCACAATACACTGTATAATACATCCCTGCACCCTAACATTCTGCTGCACTTTACTAGTGTCATCCCACAATACACTGTATAATACATCCCTGCACCCTAACATTCTGCTGCACTTTCCCAGTGTCATCCCACAATACACTGTATAATACATCCCTGCACCCTAACATTCTGCTGCACTTTACCAGTGTCATCCCACAATACACTGTATAATACATCCCTGCACCCTAACATTCTGCTGCACTTTCCCAGTGTCATCCCACAATACACTGTATAATACATCCCTGCACCCTAACATTCTGCTGCACTTTCCCAGTGTCATCCCACAATACACTGTATAATACATCCCTGCACCCTAACATTCTGCTGCACTTTCCCAGTGTCATCCCACAATACACTGTATAATACATCCCTGCACCCTAACATTCTGCTGCACTTTACTAGTGTCATCCCACAATACACTGTATAATACATCCCTGCACCCTAACATTCTGCTGCACTTTACCAGTGTCATCCCACAATACACTGTATAATACATCCCTGCACCCTAACATTCTGCTGCACTTTACTAGTGTCATCCCACAATACACTGTATAATACATCCCTGCACCCTAACATTCTGCTGCACTTTACCAGTGTCATCCCACAATACACTGTATAATACATCCCTGCACCCTAACATTCTGCTGCACTTTCCCAGTGTCATCCCACAATACACTGTATAATACATCCCTGCACCCTAACATTCTGCTGCACTTTACCAGTGTCATCCCACAATACACTGTATAATACATCCCTGCACCCTAACATTCTGCTGCACTTTACCAGTGTCATCCCACAATACACTGTATAATACATCCCTGCACCCTAACATTCTGCTGCACTTTACTAGTGTCATCCCACAATACACTGTATAATACATCCCTGCACCCTAACATTCTGCTGCACTTTCCCAGTGTCATCCCACAATACACTGTATAATACATCCCTGCACCCTAACATTCTGCTGCACTTTCCCAGTGTCATCCCACAATACACTGTATAATACATCCCTGCACCCTAACATTCTGCTGCACTTTACTAGTGTCATCCCACAATACACTGTATAATACATCCCTGCACCCTAACATTCTGCTGCACTTTACCAGTGTCATCCCACAATACACTGTATAATACATCCCTGCACCCTAACATTCTGCTGCACTTTCCCAGTGTCATCCCACAATACACTGTATAATACATCCCTGCACCCTAACATTCTGCTGCACTTTCCCAGTGTCATCCCACAATACACTGTATAATACATCCCTGCACCCTAACATTCTGCTGCACTTTCCCAGTGTCATCCCACAATACACTGTATAATACATCCCTGCACCCTAACATTCTGCTGCACTTTCCCAGTGTCATCCCACAATACACTGTATAATACATCCCTGCACCCTAACATTCTGCTGCACTTTACTAGTGTCATCCCACAATACACTGTATAATACATCCCTGCACCCTAACATTCTGCTGCACTTTCCCAGTGTCATCCCACAATACACTGTATAATACATCCCTGCACCCTAACATTCTGCTGCACTTTACTAGTGTCATCCCACAATACACTGTATAATACATCCCTGCACCCTAACATTCTGCTGCACTTTCCCAGTGTCATCCCACAATACACTGTATAATACATCCCTGCACCCTAACATTCTGCTGCACTTTCCCAGTGTCATCCCACAATACACTGTATAATACATCCCTGCACCCTAACATTCTGCTGCACTTTACTAGTGTCATCCCACAATACACTGTATAATACATCCCTGCACCCTAACATTCTGCTGCACTTTACCAGTGTCATCCCACAATACACTGTATAATACATCCCTGCACCCTAACATTCTGCTGCACTTTACTAGTGTCATCCCACAATACACTGTATAATACATCCCTGCACCCTAACATTCTGCTGCACTTTACTAGTGTCATCCCACAATACACTGTATAATACATCCCTGCACCCTAACATTCTGCTGCACTTTCCCAGTGTCATCCCACAATACACTGTATAATACATCCCTGCACCCTAACATTCTGCTGCACTTTACTAGTGTCATCCCACAATACACTGTATAATACATCCCTGCACCCTAACATTCTGCTGCACTTTACCAGTGTCATCCCACAATACACTGTATAATACATCCCTGCACCCTAACATTCTGCTGCACTTTCCCAGTGTCATCCCACAATACACTGTATAATACATCCCTGCACCCTAACATTCTGCTGCACTTTACCAGTGTCATCCCACAATACACTGTATAATACATCCCTGCACCCTAACATTCTGCTGCACTTTCCCAGTGTCATCCCACAATACACTGTATAATACATCCCTGCACCCTAACATTCTGCTGCACTTTACTAGTGTCATCCCACAATACACTGTATAATACATCCCTGCACCCTAACATTCTGCTGCACTTTCCCAGTGTCATCCCACAATACACTGTATAATACATCCCTGCACCCTAACATTCTGCTGCACTTTCCCAGTGTCATCCCACAATACACTGTATAATACATCCCTGCACCCTAACATTCTGCTGCACTTTCCCAGTGTCATCCCACAATACACTGTATAATACATCCCTGCACCCTAACATTCTGCTGCACTTTACTAGTGTCATCCCACAATACACTGTATAATACATCCCTGCACCCTAACATTCTGCTGCACTTTACCAGTGTCATCCCACAATACACTGTATAATACATCCCTGCACCCTAACATTCTGCTGCACTTTACCAGTGTCATCCCACAATACACTGTATAATACATCCCTGCACCCTAACATTCTGCTGCACTTTCCCAGTGTCATCCCACAATACACTGTATAATACATCCCTGCACCCTAACATTCTGCTGCACTTTACTAGTGTCATCCCACAATACACTGTATAATACATCCCTGCACCCTAACATTCTGCTGCACTTTCCCAGTGTCATCCCACAATACACTGTATAATACATCCCTGCACCCTAACATTCTGCTGCACTTTACCAGTGTCATCCCACAATACACTGTATAATACATCCCTGCACCCTAACATTCTGCTGCACTTTACCAGTGTCATCCCACAATACACTGTATAATACATCCCTGCACCCTAACATTCTGCTGCACTTTACTAGTGTCATCCCACAATACACTGTATAATACATCCCTGCACCCTAACATTCTGCTGCACTTTCCCAGTGTCATCCCACAATACACTGTATAATACATCCCTGCACCCTAACATTCTGCTGCACTTTACTAGTGTCATCCCACAATACACTGTATAATACATCCCTGCACCCTAACATTCTGCTGCACTTTCCCAGTGTCATCCCACAATACACTGTATAATACATCCCTGCACCCTAACATTCTGCTGCACTTTACCAGTGTCATCCCACAATACACTGTATAATACATCCCTGCACCCTAACATTCTGCTGCACTTTACTAGTGTCATCCCACAATACACTGTATAATACATCCCTGCACCCTAACATTCTGCTGCACTTTACCAGTGTCATCCCACAATACACTGTATAATACATCCCTGCACCCTAACATTCTGCTGCACTTTCCCAGTGTCATCCCACAATACACTGTATAATACATCCCTGCACCCTAACATTCTGCTGCACTTTCCCAGTGTCATCCCACAATACACTGTATAATACATCCCTGCACCCTAACATTCTGCTGCACTTTCCCAGTGTCATCCCACAATACACTGTATAATACATCCCTGCACCCTAACATTCTGCTGCACTTTACTAGTGTCATCCCACAATACACTGTATAATACATCCCTGCACCCTAACATTCTGCTGCACTTTCCCAGTGTCATCCCACAATACACTGTATAATACATCCCTGCACCCTAACATTCTGCTGCACTTTACCAGTGTCATCCCACAATACACTGTATAATACATCCCTGCACCCTAACATTCTGCTGCACTTTCCCAGTGTCATCCCACAATACACTGTATAATACATCCCTGCACCCTAACATTCTGCTGCACTTTACTAGTGTCATCCCACAATACACTGTATAATACATCCCTGCACCCTAACATTCTGCTGCACTTTCCCAGTGTCATCCCACAATACACTGTATAATACATCCCTGCACCCTAACATTCTGCTGCACTTTACCAGTGTCATCCCACAATACACTGTATAATACATCCCTGCACCCTAACATTCTGCTGCACTTTCCCAGTGTCATCCCACAATACACTGTATAATACATCCCTGCACCCTAACATTCTGCTGCACTTTCCCAGTGTCATCCCACAATACACTGTATAATACATCCCTGCACCCTAACATTCTGCTGCACTTTCCCAGTGTCATCCCACAATACACTGTATAATACATCCCTGCACCCTAACATTCTGCTGCACTTTACCAGTGTCATCCCACAATACACTGTATAATACATCCCTGCACCCTAACATTCTGCTGCACTTTCCCAGTGTCATCCCACAATACACTGTATAATACATCCCTGCACCCTAACATTCTGCTGCACTTTCCCAGTGTCATCCCACAATACACTGTATAATACATCCCTGCACCCTAACATTCTGCTGCACTTTACTAGTGTCATCCCACAATACACTGTATAATACATCCCTGCACCCTAACATTCTGCTGCACTTTCCCAGTGTCATCCCACAATACACTGTATAATACATCCCTGCACCCTAACATTCTGCTGCACTTTCCCAGTGTCATCCCACAATACACTGTATAATACATCCCTGCACCCTAACATTCTGCTGCACTTTACTAGTGTCATCCCACAATACACTGTATAATACATCCCTGCACCCTAACATTCTGCTGCACTTTCCCAGTGTCATCCCACAATACACTGTATAATACATCCCTGCACCCTAACATTCTGCTGCACTTTCCCAGTGTCATCCCACAATACACTGTATAATACATCCCTGCACCCTAACATTCTGCTGCACTTTACTAGTGTCATCCCACAATACACTGTATAATACATCCCTGCACCCTAACATTCTGCTGCACTTTACTAGTGTCATCCCACAATACACTGTATAATACATCCCTGCACCCTAACATTCTGCTGCACTTTACCAGTGTCATCCCACAATACACTGTATAATACATCCCTGCACCCTAACATTCTGCTGCACTTTACCAGTGTCATCCCACAATACACTGTATAATACATCCCTGCACCCTAACATTCTGCTGCACTTTACCAGTGTCATCCCACAATACACTGTATAATACATCCCTGCACCCTAACATTCTGCTGCACTTTACCAGTGTCATCCCACAATACACTGTATAATACATCCCTGCACCCTAACATTCTGCTGCACTTTCCCAGTGTCATCCCACAATACACTGTATAATACATCCCTGCACCCTAACATTCTGCTGCACTTTACTAGTGTCATCCCACAATACACTGTATAATACATCCCTGCACCCTAACATTCTGCTGCACTTTCCCAGTGTCATCCCACAATACACTGTATAATACATCCCTGCACCCTAACATTCTGCTGCACTTTACTAGTGTCATCCCACAATACACTGTATAATACATCCCTGCACCCTAACATTCTGCTGCACTTTACCAGTGTCATCCCACAATACACTGTATAATACATCCCTGCACCCTAACATTCTGCTGCACTTTACCAGTGTCATCCCACAATACACTGTATAATACATCCCTGCACCCTAACATTCTGCTGCACTTTACTAGTGTCATCCCACAATACACTGTATAATACATCCCTGCACCCTAACATTCTGCTGCACTTTACCAGTGTCATCCCACAATACACTGTATAATACATCCCTGCACCCTAACATTCTGCTGCACTTTACCAGTGTCATCCCACAATACACTGTATAATACATCCCTGCACCCTAACATTCTGCTGCACTTTCCCAGTGTCATCCCACAATACACTGTATAATACATCCCTGCACCCTAACATTCTGCTGCACTTTACTAGTGTCATCCCACAATACACTGTATAATACATCCCTGCACCCTAACATTCTGCTGCACTTTACCAGTGTCATCCCACAATACACTGTATAATACATCCCTGCACCCTAACATTCTGCTGCACTTTACTAGTGTCATCCCACAATACACTGTATAATACATCCCTGCACCCTAACATTCTGCTGCACTTTACCAGTGTCATCCCACAATACACTGTATAATACATCCCTGCACCCTAACATTCTGCTGCACTTTACTAGTGTCATCCCACAATACACTGTATAATACATCCCTGCACCCTAACATTCTGCTGCACTTTACCAGTGTCATCCCACAATACACTGTATAATACATCCCTGCACCCTAACATTCTGCTGCACTTTCCCAGTGTCATCCCACAATACACTGTATAATACATCCCTGCACCCTAACATTCTGCTGCACTTTACTAGTGTCATCCCACAATACACTGTATAATACATCCCTGCACCCTAACATTCTGCTGCACTTTACCAGTGTCATCCCACAATACACTGTATAATACATCCCTGCACCCTAACATTCTGCTGCACTTTACCAGTGTCATCCCACAATACACTGTATAATACATCCCTGCACCCTAACATTCTGCTGCACTTTACTAGTGTCATCCCACAATACACTGTATAATACATCCCTGCACCCTAACATTCTGCTGCACTTTACCAGTGTCATCCCACAATACACTGTATAATACATCCCTGCACCCTAACATTCTGCTGCACTTTACCAGTGTCATCCCACAATACACTGTATAATACATCCCTGCACCCTAACATTCTGCTGCACTTTACCAGTGTCATCCCACAATACACTGTATAATACATCCCTGCACCCTAACATTCTGCTGCACTTTACTAGTGTCATCCCACAATACACTGTATAATACATCCCTGCACCCTAACATTCTGCTGCACTTTCCCAGTGTCATCCCACAATACACTGTATAATACATCCCTGCACCCTAACATTCTGCTGCACTTTACCAGTGTCATCCCACAATACACTGTATAATACATCCCTGCACCCTAACATTCTGCTGCACTTTCCCAGTGTCATCCCACAATACACTGTATAATACATCCCTGCACCCTAACATTCTGCTGCACTTTACTAGTGTCATCCCACAATACACTGTATAATACATCCCTGCACCCTAACATTCTGCTGCACTTTACTAGTGTCATCCCACAATACACTGTATAATACATCCCTGCACCCTAACATTCTGCTGCACTTTCCCAGTGTCATCCCACAATACACTGTATAATACATCCCTGCACCCTAACATTCTGCTGCACTTTACTAGTGTCATCCCACAATACACTGTATAATACATCCCTGCACCCTAACATTCTGCTGCACTTTCCCAGTGTCATCCCACAATACACTGTATAATACATCCCTGCACCCTAACATTCTGCTGCACTTTACTAGTGTCATCCCACAATACACTGTATAATACATCCCTGCACCCTAACATTCTGCTGCACTTTCCCAGTGTCATCCCACAATACACTGTATAATACATCCCTGCACCCTAACATTCTGCTGCACTTTACTAGTGTCATCCCACAATACACTGTATAATACATCCCTGCACCCTAACATTCTGCTGCACTTTCCCAGTGTCATCCCACAATACACTGTATAATACATCCCTGCACCCTAACATTCTGCTGCACTTTACTAGTGTCATCCCACAATACACTGTATAATACATCCCTGCACCCTAACATTCTGCTGCACTTTCCCAGTGTCATCCCACAATACACTGTATAATACATCCCTGCACCCTAACATTCTGCTGCACTTTACTAGTGTCATCCCACAATACACTGTATAATACATCCCTGCACCCTAACATTCTGCTGCACTTTCCCAGTGTCATCCCACAATACACTGTATAATACATCCCTGCACCCTAACATTCTGCTGCACTTTACTAGTGTCATCCCACAATACACTGTATAATACATCCCTGCACCCTAACATTCTGCTGCACTTTACTAGTGTCATCCCACAATACACTGTATAATACATCCCTGCACCCTAACATTCTGCTGCACTTTACCAGTGTCATCCCACAATACACTGTATAATACATCCCTGCACCCTAACATTCTGCTGCACTTTACTAGTGTCATCCCACAATACACTGTATAATACATCCCTGCACCCTAACATTCTGCTGCACTTTACCAGTGTCATCCCACAATACACTGTATAATACATCCCTGCACCCTAACATTCTGCTGCACTTTACTAGTGTCATCCCACAATACACTGTATAATACATCCCTGCACCCTAACATTCTGCTGCACTTTACTAGTGTCATCCCACAATACACTGTATAATACATCCCTGCACCCTAACATTCTGCTGCACTTTCCCAGTGTCATCCCACAATACACTGTATAATACATCCCTGCACCCTAACATTCTGCTGCACTTTACTAGTGTCATCCCACAATACACTGTATAATACATCCCTGCACCCTAACATTCTGCTGCACTTTCCCAGTGTCATCCCACAATACACTGTATAATACATCCCTGCACCCTAACATTCTGCTGCACTTTACTAGTGTCATCCCACAATACACTGTATAATACATCCCTGCACCCTAACATTCTGCTGCACTTTACTAGTGTCATCCCACAATACACTGTATAATACATCCCTGCACCCTAACATTCTGCTGCACTTTACTAGTGTCATCCCACAATACACTGTATAATACATCCCTGCACCCTAACATTCTGCTGCACTTTCCCAGTGTCATCCCACAATACACTGTATAATACATCCCTGCACCCTAACATTCTGCTGCACTTTACTAGTGTCATCCCACAATACACTGTATAATACATCCCTGCACCCTAACATTCTGCTGCACTTTACTAGTGTCATCCCACAATACACTGTATAATACATCCCTGCACCCTAACATTCTGCTGCACTTTCCCAGTGTCATCCCACAATACACTGTATAATACATCCCTGCACCCTAACATTCTGCTGCACTTTACTAGTGTCATCCCACAATACACTGTATAATACATCCCTGCACCCTAACATTCTGCTGCACTTTACCAGTGTCATCCCACAATACACTGTATAATACATCCCTGCACCCTAACATTCTGCTGCACTTTACTAGTGTCATCCCACAATACACTGTATAATACATCCCTGCACCCTAACATTCTGCTGCACTTTACTAGTGTCATCCCACAATACACTGTATAATACATCCCTGCACCCTAACATTCTGCTGCACTTTACCAGTGTCATCCCACAATACACTGTATAATACATCCCTGCACCCTAACATTCTGCTGCACTTTACCAGTGTCATCCCACAATACACTGTATAATACATCCCTGCACCCTAACATTCTGCTGCACTTTACCAGTGTCATCCCACAATACACTGTATAATACATCCCTGCACCCTAACATTCTGCTGCACTTTACTAGTGTCATCCCACAATACACTGTATAATACATCCCTGCACCCTAACATTCTGCTGCACTTTCCCAGTGTCATCCCACAATACACTGTATAATACATCCCTGCACCCCAACATTCTGCTGCACTTTACTAGTGTCATCCCACAATACACTGTATAATACATCCCTGCACCCTAACATTCTGCTGCACTTTACTAGTGTCATCCCACAATACACAGTATCACACATCCCTGCACCCTAACATTCTGCTGCACTTTACTAGTATCATCCCACAATGCACAGTATAATATATCCCTAATGATACATCTCTTAACATAAGGGGAAATGCCATGATCCCCCAACCAAAGGTTGCAAGTTTGAGTGAGTTCATTGACTGAGTGGGATTTTTGCATTGAAATCACAATTAATAAAGTTGTGCAATTTGTGAGCTCATAAATATTAATTCAGATTACAAATGCTATTATGTAATGCTAAAGGCAGAATCACCCTTCCTTCATTACCTGTCCTTTCGTTGTGCCGTCAGTGAATGGACTGTCTTTATTCTCCATCCCATTGAGATTTCTGACCCAATATGCTAAGCAAGTGGAATCCCAGCACCAAGCCCTCTGCCAGCCCAAAGATCAATGACTTTTAACTTAAGGGTATCTCTCTTAAATGGACTACCCTCCGCTTGACCTGTGAATTCCTAGTGCTCTTTATGTAAGCACATATATTTTATTTAAAATAAAAACAACAACAGTAATAATGACTTTATCCCTTGACGTTTAGGTGCCATCCCTCTACATTAATGCACACTGTTGAATCCAGATGCTCCACACCTAGAAGGTTCTACCTGTAAGCTAAGAAGGTGACTGTCATGGATCTGGATACGGTTAGACCAGCATTTCCTGTTTATTTGTGAATCCGTGCTACTGCCTATCTAATAGGTAATTCAGATTCAGAATTCCATCAGCATACCTTACAGAATTGTTTCCATCAGTTTTCCTGTGATGGATTTTTGCATAATATTCTTTACAAACTTACCTTCTGTGTGAACCATCGCTGAAGATGGATACCACAACTACAAGCCTCACATTCACCATCAAAATAACAGCCTTTGAGGAAGCTCTGTAAAGCATTACTACTACCTCATCCGTTACAACGTTGTCCACCAAAACTGGTCACTACCCATCCTGTTCCGTAAATATGAGAGACAAAGAAGACATTCGAAAAATGGTTCCCTGCATGGGGGTTGATACACGGCTCTTTAAAACTTGAATCAAACAATAAAGAAGAGCCAGCAACTGTGAACTATGTATAGGAGTTTAATAAACAAGAAAAACAAGAATTGACATAACAGACCGGTTTCGGCTAAGGGGTTAGCCCAGCCTTCATCAGTGTAAAAGATTCCAAATGTCTTGTAGTCCTTATATATCATTATGAACAATTAATAAAGTTGTGAAATTTGTGAGATCATAAATATTCATTCAAACCTGCGTGGAACAAACTACCTAATTTAACTAGCCACTTTTTTCTTTTGCATTCAGTTTTGAGTACCAACCAGTTTTGTTGTTCCTGTCACCTATTATTCTGCCAATAATGATAAAATTAAATGTTGCAGTGGTGTGTTTTAAAGTATGTTTGAACAGAGCACTACTCATCCTTTTATGTCTGACATCACTAAGGTGTTCAGAAATGCGTAACCTAAGGGGTCTAGAAGTTGGTCCAATGTAGAATGCATGACAACTGCAGGTGGCAGGATATATCAGCCAATCTGTACTGCAGTTAGCAAAAACCTTAATGTCAAATACCATCCCACAATTGCTGCTTGAAAATTGTTTAGACTTGAGCACCTTATTACAATGACTACAATGGCCACAAGGCATACAACCACATAAGTTGTCACCAGAGATAGTAGTTTGTATAGTATCCTTGTATGAGACAAAGGAGACATTCATGATACTTTTTTATGTCCCGATTTTTATATGACTACCTGTTGTGTAGTAACCCACTCTCAAGACAGGCTTTCTTGCTGCCGTGTTGTGTTACTATTAAAGCCAGAACTGATTTGAGCACATAAAATCCTAATAGACTGTGGTTTAAGCCTGTGCTCCCTCATTAAACAAAATGCAATACCCTGCTTATAATGTACATATGGCATTGCACTCTATGCATTGCATCTTTTAGGAAAAAATGACCGTCTTGTTTTCTTTTGTTTTCCCCCTTTTTTCTGGGGTGTGGGAAATATGGCTTGAGTCATTTGTCTCAGTAATCCAGCAAATGCAGAGGTACAAATGTACTCCTGTTACCTCTGCATCTGTGCTCAGGTTACTTCCATGTTAAAACAACAAAGCTGCATTTGTGCAGAGGTTAACTAGATAAGTCCTCTTTCTGTCACTTTTAACTCATTTCAATGACATTTGTATTTTTATTCATAATGACAGTGTTTCACTTCATATCAAAAAGATTTGTTGGTTTTATTGTGTGAGTTGTATAGTTTTTGTATAACTACACCATTTACTGCACTTTTTGCTCTGATGAAGTTGTGTATCGTGTCAGAAGACTAAAATGCATAACTGTTGAGTATTAAGGCTGGTTTGCCTGTGATTCTGTTGTGAGCTGCCATTTTTTATTATTCTGCCTCGTTAATAGAGGCTGTCTTCAGCTAATGTATGTTCCAGACTTGTATATCGATTTTTCCTCCACACCTCACATGGGACACATTCACTTTCTATGTATTTTCCCTCTTTCCTCCCATGGCAGACTTCTTCATGATACCACGTTCCATGGCAGACTTCTTCATGATACCACGTCCCATGGCAGACTTCTTCATGATACCACCTCCCATGGCAGACTTCTTCATGATACCACGTTCCATGGCAGACTTCTTCATGATACCATGTCCCATGGCAGACTTCTTCATGATACCACCTCCCATGGCAGACTTCTTCATGATACCACCTCCCATGGCAGACTTCTTCATGATACCACCTCCCATGGCAGACGTCTTCATGATACCACGTCCCATGGCAGACTTCTTCATGATACCACGTCCCATGGCAGACTTCTTCATGATACCACATCCCATGGCAGACTTCTTCATGATACCACCTCCCATGGCAGACTTCTTCATGATACCACATCCCATGGCAGACTTCTTCATGATACCACCTCCCATGGCAGACTTCTTCATGATACCACGTCCCATGGCAGACTTCTTCATGATACCACCTCCCATGGCAGACTTATTCATGATACCACCTCCCATGGCAGACTTCTTCATGATACCACCTCCCATGGCAGGCTTCTTCATGATACCACCTTTTACCTGAAACTACCAATTATGTGATGTGTTGATTCAGATGCAATTACAAGTAAGTAACTCCGAATGTAACCCAGGGTCATATGTTCATTCTTACCCATTCCACAATTCCTCAGTCAATAAACAGCTCAAACATTGGTCTGATTAATGTAAGAAGACTACATCTAATAAATAAGAAATACCTCCTTGTAGTACTCGGCACAACCCAGGTTTCCATCCATCCATCCTCAACCCCTTTTCCCCATTTTGCACAAGGGGTCAGGTTGTCACTTTAACAGTGACAGTCATCTCAAGCCAAGGGTTACACTGCTGGGTGGCTAGCCCTGCCACTGTAGTTCATTCATACCACTCACTCGCACACACACTCACACCTACGGCTAATTCAGAATGTCCAGTCCACCTACTGCATGTCTTTGGAATATGGGAGGAAACCAGAGCAGCAGGAGGAAACCCATGTGACAACAGGGAGGACATGCAGACTCCATGCAGAAAGCACCCCAGCTGAGAATTGAACCAGAGAACCTTTGGCTGTGAGGTGACAACGCTAACCACTGCACCTCTGCAGCCACCCACAACAACCCAACTTTAATATCATTAATAATGTAATGTAAGATTTCAGCCATGTTTATACAAAACCATATTAACTGTGGTATGAAGGTGTCACTCATTGATGTACACACTGTAGTACAAAGGCACCACCTGACACAAGATATGTCAGATGAACTGAGAGAATTGTCACCCTTCACCATACATGAGCAGATGAACTGTGACAGATGTCACCTGTCATCATACATGGGCAGGTGAACTGTGACTGTCAGATGTTACCCATCACTGTACATGGGCAGATGAACTTTGACAGATAGATGTCACCAATCACTGTACATAGGCAGGCATCGACCATTGGATGTCACCCATCACTCTACATGGACAGATGAACCTGGACCATTGGATGTCACCCATCACAATACAAGGGCACATGAAATGTGATCATTGGATGTCATCCATCGCCAAATATGGCAGATGAACTGTAACCGCAGGATGTCACCCATCACAATACATGGGCAGATGAGCTGTGACCATTGGATGTCACCCATTATCATATATGGCAGATGAACTGTGACCATAAGCTTTCAGAGTGATGACCCTTCTTTTCCTGGCCAAACCTGTCATATCTTCCTCTTTGTTCAAGAAACAGACAAAAAGTAGTATGATTGACATATAATGCATCACACCCTCTCAGCACTGCTGAATCTCAGTTAACCACTACGGGTCAAAAAAGCCCCATGATCACATGACTGTTGCCCTGAGAGGACTGTATACTGGTCAGAGCATGGTCAGTCAGTGCAGTCCCTGCAGAATTTATCTGACTATGTAATCTTATTCCTGGGCTGTGCCTGTAGCAGTACAGACAGGACCCTCACCTCTCTGTTGCACTATGATGTTTCTTCTAGGGGTGTCATCTCTTCCATCAGAACTTCTGGTAAGAAGTATTCAGTCAGCACATTTTAAATGTTCAGATTAAAACAATTGGTCTGTCAGTTGGCTTAAAGGATTAAGGAGCTGTTAATGAGCTGTTTTCTGTTATCCAGTGGTTTATGGTTTGATTCCCTCGTCCTGCAATACCTGCGTGACTGAGCAAATCACTTAACCAGACACGCTGCTGGGATGAGTCTGAAAAAGG
>NC_056744.1:1831128847-1831213847 GCF_019279795.1 Protopterus annectens
CAGACTATTAACATCCAAGGTTGGGGGACTATTAACATCCAAGGTTGGGGGACTATTAACATCCAAGGTTGGGGGGTACAGCATGCTATTTATAGTAACCCTACTATCTAGTGGTCTCCCCTGACCCACATCATCTTTCTTTATTTTTTTTTATAAGTGGTCTTATTGTTAAAGTACTAACCCTACTGCTTGGTGTTTCTGCAGACTGTGTGCCATTAAAGTAAAATATGTATAGTTGTTCCTGGTGGCTGATGTTCCCTTCAACCCATATGTAAGTGTCATTAAGGTGCAATATGAGAGTTCTCCCTGGTGGCTAGTGTCTCTCCCCAGTGATGCAGGATATACTCCTTAGTCTAGAGGAGCATGCAGGTGTGACAGCCACCGCCCCCGAACAGACACATCAATGCACAGACACACACACACACACACACACACACACACACACACACACACACACACACACACACACACACACACACACACACACACACCACTAATACCTGTTGACCACACTCCTCAGTACGTAGTGCTACTGAGATGGATGGACACAAGTTTTGGCCACGGTCACTATCATGAGCAGCCAGGACGGGCCATGCTAATGCACATAGCCAAGTGATTTTCTGAATCATTTAGTGGTGTAAATGCATCCTGCAGGCAGTTCCAAAAGAGAACACATGGCTAACTGGCATATGCCTCTCACCCAGACTGGCTCATCAGCATTTAGCACGGTCGCAGTAGCACAGTGGTAGGGATGTCTCAGAATCAGAAATGGTTACTGTGAGGTGTACATGTCGTGAACACTTTGCAGTTACCATTCTGAATAGTGCCTCTGATGTGTGTTAGACCAATAAGGTTAAGAATCACCCTATAGAAGCAGCATATATATATATATATATATATATATATATATATATATATATATATATATATATATATATATATATATATATATTTAAATCAAATTATAATGCCCACGAATCTAGGTAGGTAGACTCTTTGTACTCAGTGACTGCATTCTTTTCTAAACTTCTCTCAGAAATGTTGACTTTCTGAGGCCAGACTATTTCCACAAGTGTCTAACCAAATGCTTGCAACCTAGATTTGTGCATACCTTGCTCAAAAAAGGACTTAAACATTTAAGCATTTTACAACTATTAGGGGTAGCATTAGCACATGAATTTACAGCATCTAAAAAAGCAATGCTTGCACTGTTATGTATATTTGGTAAATGTGAGGTGCAGTGAGCCTACAACATGAGACTATTAGTGTAAATGTGAGGTGCAATGAGCCAATATGTGGCTGTTAGTGTGAATGCGAGGTGCAGTGAGCCAACAACATGAGGCTGTTAGTGTAAATGTGAGGTGCAGTGAGCCAACATGAGGCCATTAGTGTAAATGTGAGGTGCAGTGAGCCAACAACATGAGGCTGTTAGTGTAAATGTGAGGTGCAGTGAGCCAACATGAGGCCATTAGTGTAAATGCAAGGTGCAGTGAGCCAACAACATGAGGCCCACTGCACCTTGCATTTACACTAATGGCCTCATGTAAATGCAAGGTGCAGTGAGCCAACAACAATGAGGCCGTTAGTGTAAATGTTAGGTGCAGTGAGCCAACAACATGAGGCCATTAGTGTAAATGCGAGGTGCAGTGAGCCAAAAACATGAGGCCGTTAGTGTAAATGCGAGGTGCAGTGAGCCAACAACATGAGGCCGTTAGTGTAAATGTGAGGTGTAGTGAGCCAACATGAGGCCGTTAGTGTAAATGCGAGGTGCAGTAAGCCAACAATATGAGGCCATTAGTGTAAAACTGAACTTGAAGGTTGCTTGTGTCAAGTAGCTTTTGCACTGCAATAATGTATTATGAACATTGACTCACCATGGAATTAAGAGTCTGCATCAGCTAAAAAAAGATTTTATAATCCAAAAACAAGGACAAAAATAGCAGCTGAGGGCTGAGTGTAGATGGAAAATGCTAGAAGCAGCAGATAACAAGATAATCAGTTTCAGACTGTTGGAACAGTAACAGAAAATATATTTTATTTAAAAGTTTAAAAATTAAACATACATAAGGACTGGTGGTACTGAATGGGGCTACATTGTGTGTCTGAGGTTCATAGACAGGCAGTAGTTGAGAGTAATTACATTATTCATACGCTTTTGACTGTACAAAGGGTATCCTTTTCTTGACCCTTAGAAGAGGATTCCTGGATAAATTGTACATGCTAGTATGTGGCATACATGTGCCTGATATCCCTTCTGTTTAGTCAGTTAGAACTGCACAATTATTTTGCACAAATGAGACACATTGCACAATATTTTAATATATATTTTTACTCCATGTTTAATGCAGTTTAGATTATTATGGTGGGGTCACTTTATCTTTCACAGTGTTGTGTTCCAGCTGGATACATTAACCCACGTTAACTTTTCAAACCTGGTCTTTCAGTTCAGGAGCAAAATCATGTCTGCCTTATTCTGAAACCACTTCCCAAGCTAGAGTTTAAAGTTCCCTAGGTGATGAAGTAGTCCAGGTTAAGCTTCCAAGAGTTTGCAGAGTCAGAGGATGAGGTCTGCTTAGCTAGATTCTGAAGTTGATACTCCGATAGTAAAGTAACTCGTGCATACTAAATGTGACGGCCTAGATTAAATGAAGATAAAGAGGCCACTACAGTTTCCAAGGAAACATTCAAAGAAGAATGGGATGGGTGGCACTGCAGTGAAAGACACAGTGCAGATGCTGACACCAGACAGGTTCTGCACGGATGTCCTGTTATGTGTAGCCTTCTTGTCACTGTCATTTCCTCCATCTGTATTACTCTTTGGTCCGCCACTGCTCCCTTTCTACATGCAAACTGTATTACAGATGCTTAAAGTGTCCTATAACAGATGGCTCCCAAGGCCACATAACATTCAGAAAGAGGACGTGACTTGGTTCTATGTCCCACAAGATGTCAGTGAACAAAGTGTTGGGTCCACAACCCTCTCGTGGTGTTAAGGAGGTGCCACTTACTCTCATTAGCTCTTTGTTATGGGTCACCATCAATGCCCAGCCTATTTTATCCAAACTTGTAACTCTACTGTCACCACATGTTCGAAGAGAGTCTGCATACCTTGACATTTCGGGGGGAGGGTGGCAGTATGTAATCACACCTTCTCACACTACTGATTATGTTGTAATTAGAAATGCAGTAGATAATCACCTGTTAAAACATAACTAGCTCAACAACATTCACACCCCAATTTTTGTGGCTGCTGAGAGCTAAGATACAGCAAACAACATGGAAATGTTAAAGCAACCTTAGAAAAGGAGTCATTACGACCAGATGGTGCTGACAACTAAGATTACCGCTTACAATAACAAATGACATTCATACAGTTTTGGCTTGTATATTCTGTGACTTTGGTTAAACCGTACAACTGCATCAAAATATGCAGCTGGGTATCATATAGGTCTTACAAAGTTAAATAAATAAAAAAATAAATAACTGCCACAACAAAGCCTCTGTCTGCATTAAAATGTACTTTTGTTTGTGGAGCTAAGAGATACAATCTCTTCGAGGTAGCTGGAAACAGGATGCATTTGCATTCTCCCATGTTAGTGTGTTCTCTTCAGAACATTCCACTAATGAATAATGTTAAAATGTAACTGTATGGCTTTTCCAAGGACAGCAGATCCTGCCACATTTAAGTATGAGTCACAAAGAATTTAAAACTGGAAAGCAAAACCCTGAATTCAGAGTTGATTTTGTGCACTGACCAGCAGCTCCAGATTGTCAACAGTAGGGACGTGGCTCCAAAAAAAATCCACTCTCCTTCTGTCTCCGGCACCTTCAAGGTAGGCATTGGGCTTTCTTTCCTCCAGTCCTTCTATCTTGTCTTTTAAATTGGATGAATCTCAAGCTTTAGCTACCCTTTTGACTTTAGCTTCTTCCTGTCAATCTGTCTGTCTGTCTGCCTCAGGTTTGTTATCACTTATTCCATTCTCTCTTGGCTCAGTTCTTACTCCTATGTCAGTGTCAGACTTTAGTGAAAGTTACAGTAAGATAATGTCTCACTTGATTGTTTTCTTTGTAATGCATTCTGAGTTGGGCCATCCATTTTCACAGTCAGATTTTGAAAAAAAAGTACTAGATGTTAGCTAAGAAACAATCAAAATATAATACTTTACTTTTTTTCTCTCTAAAGAATCTGAGAAAGAAAGGCGATCCCATGAGCTTGTTCTATAGATCATTTATATAATGTATGATATGCTTTGGTATGTACATATCAGTAAGTTAAAAACATATAATAAATGCATATCAGTATGTGATATTTAAATATGTTGCTTTTCGAAGATTATCATAAAGAATTTTGATACAGGAACCTGGAAATGTATTCATAACATGGTTTACAGTGTTGTGTAAATATTGTAATTCAAAATATTTGGAAAAAAAGAAGTTTCTGTTGGGGTAGTTGGCAAAAGGTAACCAACTATTCTCTGTGAACAGGTACAAAATACAGATGTGTTGTGCAACACAGGTGTGTCATCAGGTATGCTGTGTCCGCAGGTACAGTGTGGAAACAGTTACAAAATGTAGGCATGCAGTACAAGACAGGTGTAATGTCATCAGGTATGCTATATTTGCAGGAACAGTACAGTACAGATGAGGTACAGTACAGAGGGGGTACAGTTTGGTACAGATAGTTTGACAGACAAACTGCGCAGGTGTTTGGGAGTACAGATGCAGTCTGTAGACAAGTACCACATGGGAAGTATACAATTTGGGGTAGGTAAGTGAGTGAAAAGACACAAGGAAAAGTGAAGTACACAAAACAGTTATAATGTACAGTGCAGTCAAGTAGGTATACAGTGAGGATAGGTAAGGTGTCCTGACATGTGTACAGTGTACTACAGGTATATCATGGGGTAGGTAATAGGATAAGTGCAATAAGGACAGGTGTACTCTACAGGAAGATGTACCCATAGTACAGGTGCACTGCTGCGTGGGTAGTAGGAGATGTATTGTATGGACAGCTGTGCTGGCATAAGGAGCATGCAGATGCAGTGGAGATGTGTGCAGTGTGCAGGTAATGGGGCAGGTATACTGTGGGCAGGTATGGCGCCTGAATAGGTGCAGTCTGTATGCAGGTACATTCTGTTTGATGCACAATGTGGGAGTCGTACTGCAAAAAGGACAGCATATGGGTAGATAGGGGAAGGGGTCAGGTACAATGTACAGTGTGTGTGCCAGGTAGGGGAAGGGGTCAGGTAAAATGTACAGTGTGTGTGCCAGGTAGGGGAAGGGGTCAGGTACAATGTACAGTGTGTGTGCCAGGTAGGGGAAGGGGTCAGGTACAATATACAGTGTGTGTGCCAGGTAGGGGAAGGGGTCAGGTACAATGTACAGTGTGTGTGCCAGGTAGGGGAAGGGGTCAGGTACAATGTACAGTGTGTGTGCCAGGTAGGGGAAGGGGTCAGGTACAATGTACAGTGTGTGTGCCAGGTAGGGGAAGGGGTCAGGTAAAATGTACAGTGTGTGTGCCAGGTATGGGAAGGGGTCAGGTACAATGCACTGTGTGTGTGCCAGATAGGGGAAGGGGTCAGGTACAATGTACAGTGTGTGTGCCAGGTAGGGGAAGGGGTCAGGTACAATGTACAGCAGGTATGGGAAGGGGTCAGGTACAATGCACAGTGTGTGTGTGCCAGGTAGGGGAAGGGGTCAGGTACAGTGTATAGTGTGTGTGCCAGGTAGGGGAAGAGGTCAGGTACAATGTATAGTGTGTGTGCCAGGTAGGGGAAGGGGTCAGGTACAATGTACAGTGTGTGTGCCAGTTAGGGGAAGGGGTCAGGTACAATGTACATTGTGTGTGCCAGGTAGGGGAAGGGGTCAGGTACAATGTACAGTGTGTGTGCCAGGTAGGGGAAGGGGACAGGTACAATGTACAGTGTGTGTCCAGGTAGGGGAAGGGGTCAGGTACAATGTACAGTGTGTGTGCCAGGTAGGTGTTTTGGTAAGTACAGTTTGAAGCTGGTGGAGGAAGAAGTACATTGCAGGTAGATATGAGAGCAGGAAGGACAGGTATAGTCTGCAGGCATGTACAACACAGAAGATATACAATGTGCGACAGGTGTTCTGTATATGAGGGTATGGTGGGTTAAGTATAATACCATGCAATAAGCAGGTAAAGTGCCGTGTGTGGTAGGTACAGAGTCTGAACAGGTGCACCATGGGCCATTTATAGAGAGAAGAGGTGAATGTAGGATAGAGACAAAGAGAAAAAAGGTACACTGTGGAACAAATACATTGTGTAAAGAGGTACAAGCCACATTCAAGAAAAAAAAAAGGTGGGGAATTACACTTAACATCTGTCTCTCTCTTTTTGAAAGAGAGTCCCTGTCTTGGTAGTTGTTCTCCAAAGGAAAAAAAAAGATGACAAATTAAAGTGGCTACAACTTTAGGACTTAAAAGATTCTTTTCCAGTTGTACAAAAAAAATATGATTCTGTGTATGAAACAACTTAATACGGCAGGACACAACAGAAATAATTAAAACTCTACAACAGTAAGTCTTTATCTTGGTGGTAATATGAAAATCAGTTTAAAGTGGACATTGTCTATGAACAGGTAAAGGGAGAGGTAAAGTACAAGTGAGACAAAATGACAGAGGGTTACACAGTGGGTCAAGTGGTGAGACAGAGCCATTGTTCTCAGGAAGGTATAGTACAAGATTTAATATAAATACGGAGACAGGTGTGGTATGATCCACCTGTAGGCAGGTATGGTAATGGAGTTAGCACAATTTGAGCAAATATCATGTCTAGTCAGTTTTAATATGGGTTAAGTATAGTGCAGGACACAAAGAGGAGGCCAGGTGACTGAGGACAAAGCAGATGAAGGCAGATTGAGTAAGATAATATGGTCACATTTAAACTACTCAGGTGTTACTGTAAGATGAAGGTATCAGCAATCTGACTAAGACACTGGACATCTCCAGTGACCCTAGACAAGCAGAACTGAAATCTCAGTTAGGCTTAATAATCTACCTTTGGTAGAGGTATTCTGGCCATGTAACATACACGGTGTTAATTCTGTTTTCATTTTTTTGTCTGACCAGAGCTGTGAAGTCAGAGTAGGATCTGTTTTGGTGTTCTGATAACAACATGCACTTTAACTAATGTAGTAAAATTTGACAATATGCTAAAACATGTTCCACAAATGTTTGCAAATATTAACTGATCCAACACCTTTATGATGGTTACCAGTATAACCTTAAGCTTGCTGGATAAACAGGTAAGTACTAGTCTAGCTGCTCTTGTGGGCCAGTTTAAGCCAAACCAATTTCCGTTTGGGTGCTCGAATTAACCTATCTCATTTGGTTACATATTGGCTTTACCCATCTCATGGTCGATAATTACATATTAACCTGAATAAGAATAACAGGGGTCATACCAGATATAATTTGTGGGATAAATAGAAAAATAAATCTTCTTCTTCTTATGGTTAGGGTTCGCCATAGCTGAACTCCGGTCTGCTAATGATTGGCAGTTGAATTTTATGGTGCCAAGATGCCAGCCCGACGCCCAGCCTTCAACGAAGGCACGCTCATTTACGCATGTCTCTTTCGAACACCACTAAATAAAAGATAAATAAGAAATCTGGAGCCACTGCTGCTGGTTTAGTGCTCCAAGTGGGTTAGATCAGCAGGAAGATTCATTTAAAAAACTTTTTAAGGTCTGTAGCCTCCTAACAGTCCTCTTCAGAACTATCTATTTGGTATTTTTACTTCTGCAGGTATCAGATTTCCTGCATTTTGATTAGGATGTGTTTTGACATTATTATTCATTTTGTGATGTTGACTCAGTTGTATTCTGTTTGGTCACATGTAGCTGGTAGTGTTTCCTGCATTTTAATTAAGTTGTGTTAATACTGTTCTCCAATTTTTGGTAACATTAAGTTTATGCACCTTTTAGTAAACTGACTAAAATGCAGGTGAGATGAGCACAGATTGTGGACACATGCAATATAGAGCAGGTTTAATGTCTGCAATTTGCAGTCTGGGAAAGAGGGTGATGTATCACAAAAAGTAGGAGACAGACATGACACAGGTATGCTATGTGTACAGGTACATGGCAGGAGACAGACATGACACAAGTATGTTGTGTGCACAGGTACACAGAATGAGACAGACATGACACAGGTATGCTGTGTGCACAGGTACACTGCAGGAGACAGACATGACACAGGTATGCTATGTGTACAGGTGGTTCCACTTCATATCATCGAATTGCCATTTCATCGAATTGCAAATCATCGAGACCAAATCGTCGAAAACTCATTTCATCGAATCTCAAATCATTGAAAACTATGAAGCAACTACAAATAACCTTCTACAATGTTTTTACTATGTTTATGCAGGGGGGCAAGCCCCCCTGCACCCCCATGTGGGGGGCTCTGCCCCCCCCACACCCCCATAATTAAATATACCAACTCCAAGGTCGCACTACAGTGGGGGAAAAAGGTAATTTCCTAACCCCACTGCATAAACATAGTACAAAGTGTCTAGGATGTTATTTGTAGTTGCTTCATAGTTTTCAATGATTTGAGATTCGATTAAATGAGTTTTCGATTAAATGAGTTTTCGGCGATTTGGTCTCGATGATTTGCAATTCGATTAAATGGTAATTCGATTATATGAAGTGGAACCGTACAGGTACATGGCAGGAGACAGACATGACACAAGTATGTTGTGTGCACAGGTACACAGCATGAGACAGACATGACACAGGTATGCTGTGTGCACAGGTACATGGCAGGAGACAGACATGACATGGGAATGTTCTGTGCACAGGTACACTGCAGGAGACAGACATGATACAATTATGATGTGTGCGCAGTTACACTGCAGGAGACAGACATGATACATACTGTGAGTAGGGTAGGTAGAATTTGTGGAAAGTAGTCAAATGGGTAGTATGTGGGACAGGTAGTGGCACAGATAGGGTGTAGGACAAGTGATAAGACAAGTAGTATGTGGGACAGGTACTGACAGAGGTAGGGTGTAGGACAAGTGATAAGACAGGTAGTATGTGGAACAGGTACTGACAGAGGTAGGGTGTAGGACAAGTGATAAGACAGGTAGTATGTTGGACAGGTACTGATACAGGTAGAGTGTAGGACAGGTAATAAGACAGGTAGTATGTGGGACAGGTAGTAAGACACAGGTAGTATGTGTGACAGGTACTGACAGAGGTAGGGTGTAGGACAGGTAATAAGGCAGGTAGTATGTAGGACAGGTAATAAGACAGGTAGTATGTGGGACAGGTACTGACACAGGTAGGGTGTAGGACAGGTAATAAGACAGGTAGTATGTGGGACAGGTAATGGCACAGGTAGGCTGTAGGACAGGTAATAAGACAGGTAGTAGGTGAGGCAAGCCTGTGTTGTCCCGGAAACAGTTAACTTAGTTACCTTCCTGGTTGTCATTACCAAAAGTAAATAATAAATACAAGTGTTTGTTTGCTTACTTATTTATTGGATATGTAGGCCTGTCTTTTGACCTTCTTCAGCCATGACTTGAGCTCTGACAGGGAGTACAGACAGTCAAAAAAAATAAAAACTATATTTAGTCAGAATACATAACATAACTAGTACTGTATCAGAAGGTATGCTATCCATACCACACATAGGGAGAATATGCTGAAGACAGCAATATGACAAACTTAAATAAATATATTAACTACATACAATGTATACAATGAATGCATAATTTATAATTTATATGCAATATATACATAGGCTTATAAGGGCTGCATACTCAACCATTATCCACAAAGTGTGCACAGCTTCTTTGTGTCAGTGCTCTTTCATATTTTTTAAAGGTTTCCAGTTTGTGCTGCTTCCTTACTTTTTTTTTAATTTGTTAACCAGTTAAGACCACTTGACATAACAGTCCCATTTCCGGAACAACCTGACTTGGAACACTGTCTGGTTAAATGACTTGCTCAGAGTTATACATTAGGCATGTGGCGGTGGAAGGAATCAAACTTTGTTCCTTTTTTTCATTTGGGAGGTGATGCCACATGGCAGGCCTTATTCTGGAAAAGATGTTTTTTCCCCATAGCTGTTCTGAAATCAGGCCAGGCAACATAAGGTTCTCATCTTGACTGGTTCTGAAAAACAGGATTTCTCTTTAATAGGAAGTTTACCTCTCACATGTGGGCAATAACTTAGTTTTATAATTTTGAATAGTAAATTTCTTTAAATACGGGTAACCCTGCTTGGAACTGGAAGCCATTCGAGGATCTTTAAGAGATCACATTGGTATGTGCCTACATCTGCCTGTACACAAATATGCATATTGTGTATCCTTTATGTATTGTACGAGGATTGAAAAGCTAACAATGACAGACCATATTCTTGTTTTGGAAGAAGTACATTTTTGTTTAGCTGTGCAGACAATAGGGGAAAGGATATGAGAAATCCTGTAACAATTTTAGCTGGGATATAACTTGGTAGTTACATTGTCAGATCTATATCACTTTATCGAAGACCTTATTTAGCAAATCGCTATTTGTTGAACCCACTTAATTGAAAGCAAACTTCACCGAACTCTCTCTTCAGAGAATGTTTACCCTGTGAAAAAAGTAGTTGAGCACCTACTGACCAGTACAAAACCTACAGAATTAAAAACCCAGCAAAGTGGGGACTTTGCCCCCCCATACACACACCCCACCACCAACTACATATACCACCTCTGATATCGCAGTACAGAGGGGAAAAGGGCAAATTCCTGATGATGACCAACTACTTTCTTTCCCAGGGAAAAAAATTCGCTGAAGAGATTGCACAGTGAAGTTGGCCTTCGATTAAGTGCTAGGACCACTTCTCTTAGATATTCACTTCTCTGATGTCAAGACTGACATTAAGGGCCTGTGGATGACCAAGTCTGCAGATGACTGCAAACTTGGAGCTGTCACTAACTCCCTGTCTCATTTCCAGTTTCTTCAGGAGGGACTAACACACCAATAAGTAGTGCCTGGACCATTGCCTAAACGTAAGTGCCAAGAAATGCAATATAGCCCACTGGCAAAACTGAATACCCCTGCAGCCATTACAGACCTGGACACTTCCATTGACAGCAAACTGTCATTTGATAACCACATATCCACTGTCACGAGGAAATCCTTTTACTTTGCCAGACTAATCACCAGGGTTATTTCTTCAAGACGTATAGCTCAACATACAGACCTTGAAAATAGGAGCAAAGAACCTTGAAAATTAAGTACACCCAGACAATAATCTCGACAAATAGCACATAACTCTTCCTGCTTCCAGTAGGAATGCAAGATACTACTCAGAAATATGTTTAAAAAAACAGGGTGATAAAAGTGATGGAAAATTTAAGCATATTAGTGTGTAAATTTTGAGACTGTAGTGGTGGTGGTGGGGTAGCGTTTTCGCCTCACAGTAAGACGTTGCCCTGTTCGATTCTCAGCTAGAGTGTCTTCTGTGTGGAGACATGCGTGAATGGGCGTACCTTCGTTGAAGGTTGTGCATCAGGGCCAGCAACTCAGCACGTAAAAATCTACTGCCAATCATTAGCGGACCGGAGTTCCGCTGTGGTGACCCCTAACCGGGAAAAGCCGAAAGACACAGAGCATATAAAGTTTGAAGGCTTTGATAAACTGTATTGTAAAATTCTACTGCACAAGGTCAATGTGTGTGTGTGTCCTCTTTCTTTAAATTATTGATGTCGTTAGTATGTTGTCCACTTTTTGTGTGTTCTAGATGTCGTTAGTATGTTGTTCACTTTTGTGTGTTCTAGATGTCATTAGTATGTTGTTCACTTTTTGTGTGTTCTAGATGTCGTTAGTATGTTGTTCACTTTTTGTGTGTTCTAGATGTTGTTAGTATGTTTTTCACTTTTTGTGTGTTCTAGATGTCGTTAGTATGTTGTTCACTTTTTGTGTGTTCTAGATGTCGTTAGTATGTTGTTCACTTTTTGTGTGTTCTAGACAGATTCAAAAATCAAACGTGATGAGGGGGATTCAGAAAATAATGTAAAGGTGTAAATCAAGCCTGAAAATAGGGACATACCTTCCAAAATAGGTACATCATGTGCTAGAGCAAATCTGGCCTGAAAATAGAAATGGCTCAACCAAATAGGGACAGTTGAAAGGTCAGCTCTGAGACGTAAGAAAGGTATCATCCCTCTCTCCTCCTTCCCCACCAGGCCATCACAGAGCATAATGGCTTCTTCAGTATGTACCTGTCTAAGCATACGACCCAGCGTGAGAGGCTGCAGCATTTTCTCACTAAGACAATCAGTGTCAAGGCTTCCTTCAGCAACCTAGACTGCCTTAAAGCTCTTTTCTGTTTCCTATACACTCTTAAGACAGGACCTCTGTCTAACCTACAAAGCCTCGCAGGATCCAGACCTATGAGACCTCCTGCACACCTTCTAAACTAATTACACCCTCAACACCTGGTCAAGAGATCTTAACTTCCACTGAAATATAAACAGGATCTGCTGGTGAAATGGATATGTATCCCAGACGTTCCTCCTTTTATGGAATAGACTTCCTGATCGGCTGGTGAGATGGATATATATCCCAGACATTCCTTCTGTTATGCAATAGACTTCCTTTGGATGTGAATCAAAGTACTATCCTGTCCTTTTTTAAGGTATCCTGGGAGAATGGATGGACAATCATAAATACACTCCAAGTCTGGCCTCTCAAGCCCTCAGTGAAGGGGGTCAAAAATAGATATAAATTACTCACTGTCAATTGATACCTACAATTTGGGATATTGTGGCTAGGCTAGTAATGTTTGTTTTGGATCAATAGCCTACTATTGACTAGAGAACCCATGAGCTTATAAATATATAAATCTGAATTTGAATTATGAATTTCCTTCTCATTTGAAGGGTACTATGTGTTTTTGTCTATTTCCTCATTGTAAGATAGGGGTTCTGCATATCGGTGTTTATATTTATACATGTTTTTCATAAATCCCCTACTTTTTTCCACACTGTGTTTCATCTTTTGTGACCTCCCTATACAATGTAAATTTACATTATATTTGCCCAGTACTTACCCGCTGTACTTACCCGATGTATCTTTATTCTTCTGCATTCTCTGAACTCATGTTACTGTGAAGTAGTAAAGCCTTTTCATTTTAAGATCCTAAACAACAGAGATATGTTCCCTATAACATTTAGAACACCACAATCACTTCTTCAAGAACACGAAATAGGAGATGCCGTCAAAAAATCAATAAAAACATTGTTCACTCCCAAAGGGCGATAAAATCATTTTGCAGGTACATAATGAAGAAACAGAAAGATGAGGAGAGGCAATGATGCTTAAAATCTGGATGGGGGCTATACAAAAATGAGGCTGATAATATAACGTACTAAATGAAAAATTCTGTTTAGAATTATAATAGAAGAGAGGATGTATTTATTACATCCAGTCAAGAGAAATCCCGGTCCTTTCACAGATGAAACCGTCTGGTAAAGTAAAGGTTGTCTGCAGGGATTCAAATCAGAATTCCTAAAGAACTAAAAGGACAACTCAGAATTCCTTAATCATGTGATATGAGGAAAAACGTCCTGAATGCTTGCAAAAAGTAGATGTAATTCCTCACTTTAAGTTTGAAACAGCAAAGAAACTGAAAGCATGTCTGGAATACTTGGATCAATGTGATTTCAGTGACTGAATTCAAAAACAGCAGCCAGCTTGAAAAATCACACTCAACCAACATTTTGAAATCCTTTTGTTGGACATAGTCCCCATACCCTTCTCATGTGTGTGGGGGGTGCTACACCTCCTTCACTTAATGAAATCAGTTCTGGGGTCACTTCACATTGGAGGTAATCCAACTTCCACCCTTTACAGCAACCTCATTAGGTCACTGATTCCTGTTAAAAACTATTAGCATGCCAGTTGGACTGCAGATGAAGGAAAAATCATGAAATCAGTACTGGATGAATGAATTTTAGGCCATCTGGAAGCCTGTGATGTGCAGAGAACAAGCTAGAATGGATTCACAAAGAGACAGTATTGTCAATGTTGTGAAGATTACAATGAGCACACCTCCCCAGTCAACTCCCTGATTTCTCCTTCACCAAAATAATGACAAACAGATTCTATTTATGTGTTGGAAGTCGTCAAGGATTGGAGGTCTTTCTGTTTTCTCCATAGCTGTGTGACTGATAGTGCATACAAGTAAGGGGGTGGGGAGTACAGGAAGGATTTCCCCTAGTTCTTCGTTCAGTTGAAGCATTACCTACTTTGTTTTGTTCCCCAATAACTTCCAGAAAAATATTTTCTTCAGATGTCATAGAACAAAACATAACTAAAACAGGTTTCTCTACAACTTTTTCTCAATTGAAAAACCATATTATTAGTTCATCAAGAAAGCAGAAAAGCAGTCGTGGAGCATACATCTTGTTTTCAAAAATAAATGTTGCAGCTTTCTAGAAATTTTCAGACATAAAAACTTTAATACTTGAAATTGACTGCCTTCCAATAAGTTGGACAAGCATCAGAGAACAACATACATAGATGTGTGTCTGTGTGTGTGTGTGTGTGTGTGTGTGTGTGTGTGTGTGTGTGTGTGTGTGTGTGTGTGTGTGTATGTCTGTGTGTGGTTTGACTTTATTGGCCTGAATATGTCCCTAAATAGACTTAGAAAGAAAAAAGTCATGGGCATTCAGAATTGCCATATAGCTGAAACACCTAATGTCCCTAAAGGGTCGTTTGCATATATCCATTATTGCCTTTAATACAGGAGGTTTAAGGAATCACACAGTAGAATGTCTAGTCTTGCTAGATTTTTCTTTACCTCACCCATGTGAAGCAGAGTTCCTCCCTAACCCAATTCAAGGGCAACCTGGACAATTGTATGGAGAACAGGAAATTCATCCCTGGTTTGGCACCTATGTCTCTGATGTAAACAGGTAAGCTGTAAATGTTTCATCTCCCAGGCCCCTGCTTACACTTATCAAGGGTATCCGAACTTGTCAGAGATGTGGGATGAATGGCTAGGCTTAAAAAGGACTTTGTGGTCGTTAGCCTAGCAAACACCTATGAACCTATCAATCTGTAAATAAAAAAACATCAAACACCAGAACTGTACATCCCCGATTCAAATGCATTAAGTTTGCATTAAAACAAGAAAGGAAACAAATAGAACAAAGTTGGCATCATGACTGAGACAAAAATTAAATACATTTTTCAGTATTAAAAGCACTAAAAACTCAAAATTACATTATCTGATCTGCAACTGTGAACGACATCTAAAAAGGTAACAAAATAATCTCCTGATGAAAGAGAAAACTATAGACCCACAATGTGAAACTATACTTTAACATAGCAGTCAGATTACAGACACTCTCTTACACACACACACACACACACACACACACACACACACACACACACACACACACACACACACACACACACACATGCTCGCACACACGCACGCGCACACAAAAACACACACGCAGCAGAAATGTACTAGTAGGTATTGTTATACTGAAGATATACATGAGAAGATATAGTACACAAAAGTAATAAAACTGTATGAATACAAATTAATTTTAAAATAGAAAGGAATCCAGAAAAAAATTACATAAAGCAAAAAGCATCCCATCAGCTACATCGACTTAAGAAAAATGATGCAGGGGGGGGGGGGGGGTTCTTGGAGTTGTTATCAAAATCATTTCTCATGTGAATATTTTTAAGGCTGTATTACCTGGAAATCAGTATTCATGTGTATTAAGCACTTTGTTACTGGCATTACTTCACCTGCCACAGTTTAGTTGAGGTGTTGTCCAGTCTTTATACCATGTTATAAACTGGAGGTTTGAGAGACGTATCCCTTAAATGACTACCCTCTCAGTTTCCTAACAAAATTCTACACAGTTTATTTATTTAATTATTGGCATGTGTTTACTGGGAAAGTCCAACTGGATAATCTCAGCTGGTTTCAGGGAAGACCCGGAGAGAAAAGCTCCACAAATAAAATAACAGAAAATACTTAGGTGAAAAGTGACATCATATTACAATATACTGTAAATAGATTAATATAAATATTAATACACATATGACGTAAAATAATACACATATATCATCATTAAAACAAGACAAGTACAGTGTTATGTAGCACTGAAATGTGTTAACATGTTTCAAGTGCGAGAGTTTTACTCATAAAGCAAATGTCAGAGTGGAACATTCAAACAGTAGATGAGGGGGGGAGTGAGGAACAAGTATTTGTTAGCGGTAATAAGTGAGGTAGATGAGGTAGATATGGGAGGAAGGAGACAAAGGCAAGATTAAGAGTAAAGGAAATAGGAACAGGAGAAATAAAAGCAAGGAAGAGGAAATATAGGTATGAGAGGAAAAGGAGCTGAAATTTTAGCAAGCGGAGCAGCAAGTGTAAAGCCAGGAGGCAGAGAGGAATTCTTTTAGTTGCAGCATAAATAAATGAATGTTATTTGCTGCTCTGATTGGTGCAGGAATCATATTTGCAGTATGAGTACAGGCTTTGACCGCAGTTTTTGTAAGGCTTATAGATGTTAAGCAGATTTTTGTCGGAAGATCAAAGGTGACAATTTGGGGGTAGTGGTAGAAGACTGTGCTTATAGCTGGGCAGAAAGTGGGATTAAATATAATTTTGTGTGTTAAGAGAAACTGATTATAATTTAGTTGTTGGGATAATGCTAGCCAAGTAGAACAGTTAGATGTGACTTGTATTAGTTGTAAATCCAGCTACCTTGTTGTAACACTGCCCTCATGTAGATTATATGGCGGCCAGGAGGTTAGTTACGATGGGAGACCCATATAACAGAGAGGAGGAATAAGCATGTAGTGGTAAGATGACTTTGGTGGATGCAGTATGGAATTTTTGGCCCTATAGTTTTTGTGTTTTTTTTATTATTCCTGTGTAAGTGGAGGTCATATTTTAGGTTGCCATCTATGGTAATCCCCAGCAGTTTTGTGTGAGGCACTATTTCAACAGAAGTCTTGTTTAGAAATGTAATTTTAAAGTTATGTTTCTCATGGGTACATTACTAGGGTAAAATAAAACAAGTTTTGTTTTCTTTGGATTAAGAAGGAGTTTGTGATTACAAAGCCAGTTCTCAATAGAGTTAAAAAGTTCTAACCCTACATAACAATTAATTAGTTAAAAATAAGAGGTTTTATTCTACTTTAAATGCAGTAGAAAACTTACTTGTCATAGATAAACTGCAAAATGTAAAAATACAGATGCCAGTTTTATAAGTGCAATAAGGTACTTGATGGTGTGCGTGGTACAGATATTACCAGACTCCCAGGGGTGTTGTGAGGCAAAATCTGGAAGGAATGCAGTAATACCTGCATGGTGCACACCTCCACATGCCTCGTTACATACTTATGTGACAGTGTGTGTGTGTGTGTGTGTTTGTGTGTGTGCACATGTGTGTGTGCGTGTGTGTGTGTGTGCACATGTGTGTGTGTGTGTATGTGTGTGCACATGCGTGTGTGTGTGTGTCTATGTATGTATGTATGTGTGTGCACATGCGTCTGTGTTTGTGTGTGTGTGTGTGTGTGTGTGTGTGTGTGTGTGTGTGTGTGTGTGTGTGTGTGTGTGTGTGTGTGTGTGTATGTAGGTGTGTGCACATGTGCGTGTGTGTGTATATGTGTGTGTGCATGTATGTGTGTGCACATGCGCGCATGTGTGTATGTATGTGCGTGCACATGTGTGTGTGCGTGTGTGTGCGTGTGTGCACATGCGTGTGTGTTTGTGTGTGTGTGTGTGTGTGTGTCTATGTATGTATGTATGTGTGTGCACATGCGTCTGTGTTTGTGTGTGTGTGTGTGTGTGTGTGTGTGTGTGTGTGTGTGTGTGTGTGTGTGTGTGTGTGTATGTAGGTGTGTGCACATGCGCGTGTGCGTGTGTGTATATGTGTGTGTGTGTGTGTGTGTGTGTGTGTGTGTGTGTGTATGTATGTGTGTGCACATGCGCGTGTGTGTGTGTGTATGTATGTGTGTGCACATGCGTGTGTGTGTGTGTGTGTGTGTGTGTGTGTGTGTGTGTGTGTGTGTGTGTGTGTGTGTGTGTGTGTGAGTGTATGCACGTGTGTTTCACATCTGGCTGAGTGTATTATATATGCGCAGACATGTACACTTTAAATTAATCAGTTAAATATGGAAGTATATTCAGTTAAATATGATGTGTATGAATTAGTCAGTGTGAACCAGCCTAGAATGTCATTTTCAGGCCATCCAGCAACTCTTAAAATCATCAGTTTCACTCAGTTTCATAACTTATTTTCCTGGTATCAAGGTCACATGTTTTAAATTAAGCTAAACTTCTTTCTTTAAAAAAAAAGAAGAAAAGAAAACGAACTACAATTTTAGATAAGGACTAACATGGTAAAAATTACAAAAATTAGGGCTTCCATGAAAAAAAATGTTTGACTTCTGGATTGGTAGCAGGATTTCTTCGATTATCCACAGTACATTCTAGAAGTAAACAATCACTACTTTGTTAGAACCCTAATGTCCATAAAAGAAACATAAAGCTTTTCTGACTGAAAACTAAATGCTGCCCAAAGAAAACATGGTCACGTGTACATCACCCTTACACGGAAACACATTGTTTTTCTAAGCCTACAAGTTCTTATTTAATTCGTGCTGTTACTAACCAGGCTTGTAATCTGTTTGTGTTTTTTTTTTTTTTTGAAAGAATGTTTAAAAGAATTTTTAAAAGAATGTTTGAAAGAATTAAAAGAGTTCTTAGTTCACCAACAGTGGTATTGAAAATAAAACTAAATATATAAAATGTTTATAATTAAGACTAATTTATTATTTATTTATTTTATTTTACATTTGTTGACCGGGAAAATCCGACTGGATACATGTCCATTTTCAGCGGAGGCCTGCGGAGAAAAGCTCCACATATACAGTTAGTACATTGTTACATAGATTAAAACTATTATATAAAACAATTATTATATAAAAAAATGAAAAGAGAAGCCAGAAATACAGGCATTAAGAATTCCATTCATAAAGTCATGATATAAGGCAGGTAATTACAAGCAGAACAAATGTTTAATTATAATTTGTATTAACTACAAAGTAGTGATTGTTTACTTCTAGAATGTACTGTGGATAATCTAAGAAATCCTGCTACCAAGACTAAGCTTTATAATAACAAATATCACATATAACACAAATGTTTGATGCACACCTATATGTAGATAGCGTGAAAACAAGACTCACTAATAAAGTTTGTTAAAAAGGGTCTAGGCAAAATAAAAAATAAATAGTCTAAAGTGTGGTTACATAAACCCATGGTAGAAATGCAGATATATATCATCTGGCAAGCAATAACCCAATAAATAAACACATGATCTGAGGGAAAGTAGTACCAGCAACAGAGGGTGAAATGAGACCTCAGAGAAGTTATATCAGGTAATTTAAAAGTAAATTAGTAGCGTGAGGCAGCAGCAATTCTACTCAGAGCAACTGGGATACAAAGGAAACAGAAACAAATATGTTAGTTTCATGTATGGTCAGCAGCAGCCTATCAGTAGTATTGTGTTCAGTTCTGCTGACTTTTGTTCAAGAAGACATAGTGAGGACAGAGACAGGTCTGTTAACAGGCAATCAGGTGAAGCCCAGACGTAAGCAGAAACCATGCAGAAGCAGGTCAGAAGAGATAACTCTGGGCAGTCTTGACAAAGAAAGCAGAGAGATTTAATAGAAATATTTAAGCACCTCAAGAGAATCTATGTAGCTCAATCTGCTGCATTTAAAATAAGAAATACGTATAGGAAACAAGAAGTAAGAGACTGGGAATATCATACAGACAACTCTGAAGATACTAGAGATTATCTTTTTTTCTCAGAAAGAGTGATAGAATATGGAATAGCCCTCCTGGAGATTTTTTTATATATTTTTTCTTCTTCCAAGCATTGACCACGGACTCTAGTTCAAATTTACTCACCTTCTCAGTGTCACACAGTTTCCTTTAGCAACTCATCCTCATGGGACCCCACCCTTTTCAGGCAGTATTTGTTGACTAGTGCCTTTCACCAGTCAGTATTTGTTGAATAATGCCTTTCACCAGGCAGTATTTGTTGAATAATGCCTTTCACCAGGCAGTATTTGTTGAATAGTGCCTTTCACCAGGCAGTATTTGTTGAATAATGCCTTTCACCTTCTGTGACCAGCAATGAAGACTGACAGTCAGGAGTCTCTTGAGCCACCATCCTCGGTTGTCTTGTTTTTTCTTATACTGCTTCAATCACCTCTTTCACCGAGCAGATACACAGTCTGTACATGAGAACAAGTGCTACCATCACCCTTCATGAAACCTGAGTGTGTGCACTCCTATAGCACAAAGTAACCTCCGAGGATAACGTTTAGGAAGAGCTCAGGCAGAGGTGCTTAAAGAACAACTATGCCCTAAACAAAACATTTCCTTTCCCCATAGTATATTTCTCTTCCTAGCAAACGATCCCTATACTTTCACATATTTCCATCATGCAGCTCCCACTCTCCATCCGCTGCTGTTCTCCCCTTAAAACATGCACATCCCACATCACAAACGTACATCCCAAAACCTATTGTTCCACAATCTGCCATGACCTTGCCACCATTTTATATCACTCCTACTCCTTTGTGTTTCATCTCCTCACCCAGGAGATTCAACATACCACACCAAAAATACAACTTTCCCCACACTAACAGCACTACTACACCAACTCAGGCACCCTGACCAACCTACTAAGTGACCACTTCCCAGTATTTACCCATAGGACTCACCCTCAAATGGTCAAAACACACTCCTGCAAAACATACAGGAATCTCACCCACTTTGATCAAGATAAATTCATAAGCATTTTGAAAGCTCAAAACTGGCTCCATTAAAAACACTTCTATTAGATGAAGCTGTTAGCTATTTCAACAGACCTTTTTTAGACACATCCAACAGCTTAGCCCCTATGAGAACCAAACAAACAAAAGTTAACCATGCCCCTTGGCTAACAAAACTGACCAAACAAAGCCTCCTACATAGAGATAAAGCATGGAAAATATGACAACAATATAAAACTAAACAAAATTAACTTATTTACAAGCAACTCTGAAATAATTCCAAAAATATTAGTCATACAGGATAAGAAAAACTACTTTTCCTTGCAGTTATCCACCCCAAAGAACAATCCAAAAAAGTTCTGGAAGTCAATCTCTGCTCTACTTAATCCTGGCACATTACAAAACCCATACCCTACACCTGATAAGACTCCATAACAAATCTCCCATGACTTTAACACCTATTTCATTACTACCTTTCAAAAGCTAATCAAAGATTCATCAACAAACTTAAGCTCAAACTCCCAATACACAATTAATTCCTTACATAATAATAACACCCCCACTCCAGACTTATTTACTAATACTCCCTCAACACCTTCATTTTCCATCTAACCTTTCCCACCTCACTTATACTGAAACTTCTAAACAAACTCAAACCTGCTTTCTTTCTGCTGATAATTTGCCCCCAGAATATTTACAACTAGCATCAAACGCAAATGCATATCCAATCAGTATTCTAATAAATCACTTTCTCTCTGAATGCTGCATCCCACATTTATGGAAAAAATCTATTATTACTCCACTACAAAAAGGTGGAAATTCCCATGACCTCTCCAACTATTGCCCTATCTCAATACTTTCTCCATTATCAAAAATATTAGAAAAATGTGTACAGACACAGTTACTTAAATACCTCTCTGAATGTGTACAGACACAGTTACTTAAATACCTCTCTGAATTTGTACAGACACAGTTACTTAAATACCTCTCTGATAAGGATCATCTGCTCCCACCCAACATGGATTCTGTCCAGGGCACAGCACTATCAGCCCTGCTCTCATTCACTGATACTATCAACAAAGCTTTGGATGCTGGTCACCCTACTTCAGAAATCTTACTGGATCTATCTAAGGCTTTCGATATAGTATCACATACTAATCTGCTAAATTGACTTTCAAAACTAGGATGCTCCCCCAAATTTCTCAACTGGTTTACCTCTTACCTAAACAACAGGGAACAATCAGTAAGATGGCATAATGCACAATCTGATTATCAAGCAAACAACACAGAAGTCCCACAAGGATCCATTCTAGGGCCACTACTCTTTGATACCTTCATCAATGACCTTCACAAAGCTACCCAACTAGGTAACCTTATCCAATACGCTGATGATTCTACAATAATATCCACCGCCAACAATTTCTCTGACCTCCACACAGCTACTTAAAATGCTTTCACTTTAATAGAAACTTGGCTAAATAATTTTCAACTGCTGTTAAACCCCAAACAACAAAACTTCTCTTATTCCCTACAAAACCACCAAATATAGATTTCAAAATTTTCTCTAAAGATAGGACAGAAATTGAAATAGCTAAAACAGCTAAGCTACTAGATATGACAATAGATGACAAACTCACCTATGAGCCACATATTCTCAACACCATGAAAAAGCACACTTTAAATTAGGCAAACTCTATCGGCACAAAGTCTACCTTGATAATCACACCAAAACAAAACTTGCCAGTACAGTACTCAGCCCTTCCCTTCTATATGGAAGTGCCATCTTTACTAACTTGCACTCATTCCTCAGCAATCAACTCCAATCATATTATTATAAAATAGCTAAATCTGCCTCAGGAAGACCTAACAGCTCTCACCACTGCCAAGCAATTACAGAACTGAACAGTCTTGAGTTCGCCGGCTACCTCTCTTACACCCAATTAACTCTAGCTCACAAACTAATCTTTAAACCCAACTATTGCCCAACACTCCACTCAATCCTACAAACTTATTCTCCTACACGGACCCTTAGATCATCCCATAAACAGCTGTTAACAGTATACAAACCCAAAAAGAGCTGGAAAATGATTGTCCTCCCATAGCATTGCTAAATTTTGGAATTCCTTACCCTCCCATATAACTAAAATAGAATGTTTAAAAACCTTTAAATCAGCACTAAAAACATATTACCTAAAAAAACTCTCCTGCCCCTGTACAACAATCAGGCCACCTTAAGATGTCCCATCACAAATTAATCCTACATTTTAATTTGCAAATACCATGTTTAATTAGTACTGCCCTTTATTGTTGATTTTTTGTGTAGAGCACACCTTTGATACCACAGCTAACCTCTCCTTTTATAATGTAACATGACTTGTATGTTGCAGTGCCAAGACTTGATATTGCGCTCTTCTACTATACTGTTTGTGACTGATCTCTGCATATATATATATCTTATACATATCTTATATTTGCAACTAAAACTTGTGCTTAATTAGGCCAAAACTTAGCTCTGATGGGCCTTCTGCATATTGTACTTTTGTTTTGTATTTGTCATCTCTGCTTTCAAATGTACTCAAATATCAGTTTTTGTAAATGTCTATTTTCTCTGTACTACTGTGGAGCTTTTCTCCTCGGACCTCCACTGAAAATGGGTCATTGACCCAGTGGATTTTCCCAGGCAACAAATGTCAATAAATAAATAAATAAATAAATAATAAATAAATAAATAAAATTACACATCCTTCAAATACCCTCAGTCATTCTGTCTTTCACCCCCACCCCCAAAAAACTTAATTTAGCCATTCCAGCCCTCACACAGCCCATGGTCTTACACATCATTCTTACTCATTGTCTATAAAAAACAAAATACCATACCATAATTTACCATACAATACCATACCATACCACACCATACCATACCATGCTATACCATACCATACCATACCATACCATACCACATCACACCATACTATGCCATTCCATATCATATCATACCACACCATACCATAGTAGACCATACCATAACATGCCATACCATACTATCCCATCCCATACAAT
Organism: Protopterus annectens; assembly: GCF_019279795.1. Lineage (NCBI taxonomy): Eukaryota > Metazoa > Chordata > Ceratodontiformes > Protopteridae > Protopterus > Protopterus annectens. Next base: position 1,831,152,762 of record NC_056744.1, read on the forward strand.
ACCATACCATATCATACCATACTATATCATACCATACCATGCAATACCATATCATAGCATACCATACCATACTGTACTGTACCATACCATAGCATACCATACCATACCATACCATACCATATCATACCATACCATACAATATCATGCAATGCCATCACATACCATACCTTACTGTACTGTACCATAACATACCATACAATATCTTGCCATGCCATACCATACCTTATTGTACTGTACTGTACCACACCATAACACAACAGCAATACACCCCTCTTTAGAGCAGCCACATACTTAACTTTCCGACTTTTTACAGAAAACAATAAGCTCAACCCAGCCTTCTTTCTAATCCCCAAAGACAACATCCAGGCACGCTGTCCTTACTGTCATGTGCTCGTCATAATTCCCATAGCATTAAAATAAATCAGACCAGCTTCATCCCTTCCTCCAGCACCACAATATAGACAGCCATGCACTGACAGAATGGTGATTAATATGCCATGACCAAACTTTCAATACCGTCTCCCCTCCTATAATTTCCTCCATGACTATAGACCCAGAAAAGCCCATAGTAAAAGGGCACTAATCTGGCACAGATCTATTCTTAATCCTTGCTTGATTGTCCAGTCCAAAACTACTTCTCAATCTATTCCTAACTGGATCCTGCTAAAGTTCTTATCAAAAAATAAAAAAAAACACTCATTCATTGCCTCTGTACATCTAATACCCCCTTCCTCACAATTATAATCCTCTAGCCATATTATTACTGTTCTCTCCTACATTCCCAAAAACAATGACATTCTCATTCTTGGAGGTCCAGTCAATTCACATCTCTCACTTATAACTACTCATAGCCTCATAAAACTCATTAACCAACCTACAAGACCTAATACCAAGTTGACAAATTACTCATCACTGAACCGCATTATCTCCAATATGCCCACCAACATCTCCAGGGATTGCTATTTTTCCACTAACCTGTAGTGACCACTGTCCCATAACTTTCATCATCACAAAACAAGCCATAAAAGTGCTCCCAATCCCTTAATGCCTGTAGGCCCCAATCATCAACAAACATTTCCAGCCTAATAACACTTATCATCATTCTTGTAGGCCACAATCATCAACAAACATGTCCAGCCTAATAACATTTATCATCATTCTTGTAGGCCCCAATCATCAACAAACATGTCCAGCCTAATAACACTTATCATCATTCTTGTCGGCCGCAATCATCAACAAACATTTCTAGCCTAATAACATTTATCATCATTCTTGTAGACCCCAATCATCAACAAACATGTCCAGCCTAATAACATTTATCATCATTCTTATAGATCCCAATCATCAACAAACATGTCCAGCCTAATAACATTTATCATCATTCTTGTAGGCCCCAATCATCAACAAACATTTCCAGCCTAATAACATTTATAAATCATTCTTGTAGGCCCCAATCATCAATAAACATTTCCAGCCTAATAACATTTATCACCATTCTTTCTCCTGTTTAACATCCTTACATCGCAGGATCTAAACTCTGCTGCTAACAGCGTAGCCACCATCTTAAAACAGCTACAAGACCAGATCTTCCTACAAATAGAAGGCTATTTAATCCACAAAATCCCAGCTGACTTTCCAAAGAACTTAAGCATCTACTAAAAATCAGGGATCAAGCCTGACATAAGTGGAAAGCTGACTTCTCCTCCACCAAGCACAACAAACTGTCTACCCTAGGATACTTGGCCAAACAATCCATTAGAAGACAAAAATTTTCCTTGCGCAAATCTAAGCATGTCTTGTTCTATCCCTAAAGCAAATATGGAAGGAGGTCAACCTAATTACTGGCCACCCTTCTCCTACAATCTACAACCCCTCTCATTCATACAATGCAGCAATAACAACCTATCCCCTAAAGACTTCCTACTTGAATTTAGCCATCTCACCCCTTGTCCAATCCACCACCCCTGCAACCCCCTGTCACCATCTCTTCTTTTCTCCATGTCCACTTCAAACAAATCAAACATAACAGCACTGAAGGCCTACTCAACAACATCCAAAAGGATGGTCCACTAGGCTCTGACAACCATCTCCTCTGGTTTACCTATCATTGCAGAGAACACTTAATGCATCCTGTCACCCACTATTACGACTCACATATCATTGGAAACATAATGCCTTCCAACTAGAAGACAGCTATCATCAAACCTCTCCCTAAGCAAACTAACCCATCTCCATCCTTTCAACTATCACTTAGATGCTCAAAAAATGATCAACACTCAACTTTCCCAGTACATGATACAATTTCACCTCTACCACAAAGAACATGACTTCTGGCCAGTCTGTAGTGCCATAATAGCCATCTGGTCTCTCACAGACATGCTAATTAACATTGACAAGGACAATATCAATAGAGTCCTCTTCATCAACTTTACAAAGACCTTTGACATTAATGACCACCTGCTTCTCCTTAACTCTTTTGAAGACATCAGAATCAGCAATGACTGTGTTCCCTTGTTCAAAAACTTCCTGGAAAATAGTTCACAGAGAAAAATAGTGACATCCTATAAAATAGTCCACCTGGAGAAGGCTCCATTCTCTTCCCCTTTCTGTTCTCTATTTTCGTCAACAAACTCCTCTATGATTTCCACCATCTTTCTCTAAACCTCTGCTCTGATGTTATTGTGCTTTATTGATTAAGTCCCTACAACACTATAAGTCCCACCTTCAGACTGATCTACAGCAAGTACAACACTGGTTAACCCAGGATAACCTTGTTTTAAACCCTGTCAAAACCAAAACAATGCTTTTTGCAATGCCCCACAAGACTCTCCAGTTTTCCAAAGCAACTTATCATCTCTGACCGAAACAAGTACATAACTGAACCACAGATTCCTTCAAATACCTATGTCTGTATTTTTAACCAGTCCCTCATGTTCCATATTTACAGAGGCAAAACAAAATCCAAAATAAACACTATTCTTCTGGGCACCCCAAAAAATCACCATTCATCTCACCCACTACCAGGTCCACCATTTGAGAAAATGTTCTGATAACTCCACTCGATTACAGCCTTCTCATGTTTTTCATCCTCCAAACAAAACACCACCAAAATCCAAAACATCTCAATTTCAGTGTGCAGCTTCATCACTAACTTTCTCCACCCCTACACCGCCACACCCACATATCAACAACACTACTGTCTCATACATCAAAAAGTAGAATGGCTTCCAGTTAAACAAAGATCCATCCTTCTCCTGGGTTCTCAAATCTTTAACCACTGCACCTTCACCCATTTGCCCCTCTCTCTGCCAAACTTCATTAAAGCATATGCAGCATATCACAATCTGCCCCCTCACTGTCCATGCAGAGACCCTCCTAACAATCCATGAAACATGTCTCCTCCATAATTGCTCCATTGCTCCAGGAATCTACCCCTCAGTCCCTTAGGGAACACACTCCATTACTTCACAAGAGACTTTGTATCCCACTTCCAACTTCGGGCCAAATACTCCTGCCTCTACAAATGACCCCACTTAAATCCCTATTTTTCTCTTTGCACCATTTCTCAGTAGCACTCACTCTCTTCATCTTTCATCAGTTCTTTTGGACACTAATGACATTTAACCTTCATCCTTTTTTCAGTCTTAATAATTTGTTTATTTGTTTAATTGTTTGACATTTGTTTACTGGGGTGGTCTGAATGGGTCTACAGAACCCGTTTTCAGCAGATGCCCAGGGAGAAAAGCTCCACATACAGAACAAATGCAGTACAATTCAATACAATACAAATGACATAAATACTATACAAAAATAAGTTGAAAGAAACTGTTACAAGATTATACATCTAGACAATTCTAGAGTTAAAACTTAGACAGTGATAGTCATTCTATAAGTAGCCTATGAGTAGATAGTGTCCAAAAGTAGTATGTAGGTAGCGCATGTTCTAGCAATTGAAAACTAGGATGTGGGTTTCAGTTAGGAAAATAACAGCCAGAAAGTTAGTGATGCAGCACATCTACATATTGTATATAGTCCAAACTATAAGGTAGTTTCCACTGCCAGCAGTCAACTCCTTAACAGCTACTTTAAGGCCCATAACAAATGGTGTCCAATCTTACTGTGTGATATTAATACTAATACAGATGGTACGTTGTCTAAGAGCAAGGCTCTTAGGAGTGGCCCACACAGTGTCACCAAATAAATATGTAAGTACTCTGAAAACTTAAATATCTCTACACAGATCAGCCACAATGAAAGGCTTAAATATATTTAATAATAAAAAATAAAAGAACAAGACAATACTAAATATATATTTACAGTGACATCAGAGTTCAAAACCACAGGAAATATTTAAAATAACATTGAATTACAAGCTCACACAAATAAAGAAAAACATTTAAACTAAGCTTTACTATGTAACTATTCCATAGAAACTTACTTCATTAGAGCAAGGCAGATGTGGTGAATGCTTTTTCTTGGTGTTGCTGTCAGGTCCAAGACAGAATGCTCTGTCTCACTAAAAGACTTCTCAAATTAATATCTAAAATATTACTGCCAGGATAGCTTGCAGAATGACATAATTTCTGGTCATCTGACTTCTAGTTCCCAGGCCAAAACCTCCATTGCTAGAAGCTGGCAGCATTTAGATCTACCTGTAAAAATATACAGACAAGGGCTTTTGCTCAGATCTTTGGGAGATGCTGGAAGTCATAAAACAATTGCATTCCTTAATGCTTCAAAATAGCAATTAGCTCACTCCAAGGACAATACAAAAAGCTTCCTAGAACAGACTTTGTGTCACTAGCTGCATTGAAAACTTGAGAGATAACTTCTTTATTGCATAGCATATAAAGTAATTTAATTTCAGATATTTTTCTAAAGTTTGCTGGACTGAGGCTAACCCTCCACTTTCATCTGTCAAGCATATACATTTAAACAGTTACAATAGTGCAGGTACATTTCTGTTCTCCTCCAGTAGGGCACACTGTGGTTACATTTCAAACACAGCACTCTACAAATACCTTTTCAACACGTCTGTATAAGCATTTTGATATACACATGACATACAGTTGTAATACATTTGTAACACAAGTATCTTGTATAAATCATTTCGATATTTACTAATGAAATATAATTATTTACAAAATTCCAGCTAGCTGTGCTGGCAGTATCTCCTTTTGTCACAGTCTAAAACAAGCACAGTTCAAAAAGGAAGAAAAATAAGAAGTTGTTTAAGTAGAGTTTTAAAAAATACAGATAGCACAGGGCTAGTGGCCTTGTCTGTAATCAAAATGTCATTTTGGATTGATAGACTGTGGTGAAAGTTGCTGCTGCTTAGTAACTAAAGCATTTCTAGGTTTGTGTGTGTGTGTGTGTGTGTGTGTGTGTGTGTGTGTGTGTGTGTGTGTGTGTGTGTGTGTGTGTGTGTGTGCGCATGCACGCATGCATGTGTGCACGTGAGTATACGTGTGCACACACACACGTGTGTGTGTGTGTGTGTGTGTGTGTGTGTGTGTGTGTGTGTGTGTGTGTGTGTGTGTGTGTGTGCGCACGCACGTATGCATGTGTGCACGTGAGTATACGTGTGCACACACACACACGTGTGTGTGTGTGTGTGTGTGTGTGTGTGTGTGTGTGTGTGTGTGTGTGTGTGTGTGTGTGTGTGTGTGTAGGGAGAGGTACAGTACATGGATAGGTACAATAAGGCAAATTACAATGTGGTCAGAGAGGCACATGGTGGGCAGGCAATAGGGGAGGTACAGCGACAGTACAAAGGAGAAGTGCCAGTCATGCAGGGTGAGTGCAGGAGCAGTGTGACAGCAGACATAGCAGGTAGGTACATGGATACACTAAATCTATGCATCTGAAGTGGTTACAGATTAGAACAGCACAACTCCGGTACAGTAGGACAGGATGAAGTATGGCGAAGGGGTACAGCAAGGAAAGAACACTGTTTGGTATGATGACCAACACAGTTTACGTCAGAGGCATACTGTGAAGTTGTTGGAAGCAATAACAGCCTGAAGCTGAAGATGAGTTTGTATGGTATAAAGATAGTGAGCGTGCAGGAGTGATGTAGGAAAAAGATAGTCTTGGGTATTAACAAATGTGATACAAGAAGAATGTAAAGGCACAGGACATTAATACTGGGGAAGAGTGGGTTAGAGCGCATACAGTGTAGGAACAAAGTACCACATGACATAGGATGTTAATACTAGGGATGTAAAGACAGGCACAGGATACTAATACCGGGAGTAAAGTGGGTTAGAAAGTACACATTGTAGGAACAAAGTACCACATGACATAGGATGCTAATACTAGGGATGTAAAGACAGGCACAGGATACTAATACTGGGAGTAAAGTGGGTTAGAAAGTACACATTGTAGGAACAAAGTACCACATGACATAGAATATCAAGGGAAGTGCAGGTGACACATGTTGCGATAAAGGCTACCATAAGGTAGAATGTTCTGGAAAGTGCAGGAAAGAGATACTGTCAATCAAGGATAGGAATATTACGTTGACAATGATAGTGCCCTACAGCCATAAAATGCAGTAACAGTACAGGGAAGGATCACCATGAGTCGATAAACATAAGGTAGGGGTAATGGGAAGAGGTTGGAAGTGTAAAAAAATGAAATTAAATGCAGCAATGCTTGGAACACTTGGAGGCTATAAAGCATTGTAGAAAAGGAGTTTATGATTCTATATGGCATGAGGTGTGTTATATTCACCTGATATGCAAATTATTTTTGAGAGCCTAAATGAACGACACACCTCATTATGTGTGACATCAGAGAGGTGGGATTGTGACATCAGAAGGGTGGAGGCAGGGACAATGTACTGTACAACTAGTGACAGAACAGGGAGGGTTTGGGCAGAGATACTAAAGGACAGGGAAGGAGTGGGACACAGACAGTGTAGGGCAGGAGTGATGTAAATAGAGACAGTGCATGGGGGTATGACAGGTACAGTGTAAAACTAAGAATGTGGGGGCAGGGAAATTGTAGGACATGGAGGGTGGGGGCAGAAGGGAGAGAACTGGACATGGAGAATGAGGGACCAGGATAGTGTGGTGGCAATTATAGTACAGGACAGGGACAGTAAAGGACCAGAATAGTGTGGTGGTAATTATAGTACAGAACAGGGAGAATAAAGGACTGGAATAGGGTGGTGGCAATTATAGTACAGGACAGGGCAGTAAGGGACCGGAATAATGTGGTGGTAATTATAGTACAGAACAGGGGGAATAAGGGACTGGAATACGGTGGTGGCAATTATAGTACATGACAGGGACAGTAAGGGACCAGAATAGTGTGGTGGTAATTATAGTACAGAACAGGGGGAATAAGGGACTGGAATACGGTGGTGGCAATTATAGTACATGACAGGGACAGTAAGGGACCAGAATAGTGTGGTGGTAATTATAGAACAGGACAGGGATAGTAAAGGACTGGGACAGGGTGGTGGTAATTATAGTACAGGACATGGAGAACAAGGGATCTGGATAGTGTGGTGGTAACAGGACAGGGAGAATAAGGGACTGGGATAGGGTGGTGGTAATTATAGTGCAGGACAGGGACAGTAAGGGACCAGAATAGTGTGGTGGTAATTAAAGTACAGGACATGGAGAAAAAAGGACCAGGATAGTGTGGTGGTAATTATAGTACAGGACAGGGAGAATGACAGATTCGGATAGTGTGGTGGTAATTATAGTACAGGACAGTGAAAATAAGGTACTGGGATAGGGTGGTGGTAATTATAGTACAGGACATGGAGAAGAAAGGGCCAGGATAGTGTGGTGGCAATTACAGTACAGGACTGGGACAGTAAGGGACCAGGCTAGTGTGGTGGTAATTATAGTACAGGACATGGAGAAGAAGGGACTGGGATATGGTGGTGGTAATTATCGTACAGGACATGGAGAATAAGGGACTGGGATAGTGTGGTGGTAATTATAATGCAGGACATGGAGAATAGGAGGACACTGAAAAATAAGAATTGACTTTGACTCTTTAAAGCACTAATTCAGTTTACTGCACCCCAATATACCCTGCAACAGTTTTTGACATACAGTGGCATGCCATGGCAGCGGTTTGCCACCAGGTGTCATCTTCTGCATCATACCTCTTACACACCTCTCTTACTCTTAGCTCAGAGGGGTGTCCTGCTGGCCATTTCATGTGCAAGCCATCATGGTTTCCCAAACGATTCCAGTCAGTTGTACCCCCATTGTGTTAGTGGTACACATCATACTCTACCTGCCCACCATTTTAAATGCTTTTGTTTAATGGGCAAATCCAGGGGGAACACGTGTCTCTTTTCGGGGATGACTAGCTTAGAGTCACAGTAAGAAAGAAGACTACAGGATAAAGAGCATTAGCTGCTCATGGCCTTCATTATCTGTGCTGTACTGCTAGGCAGGTAGTCACTAATTATTTGCTCCATTTAGCCACCTCTCCTTTTTAACTGAATAAGAAAAGCACAAAGCACGTCTGTCTAAGCATTCTGATTTCATTATGTTTATCTGTATTAAACTGTGCCTTACAGGCATATAGCTGCAAACAGGAAGATTTCTGTGTGATAATGCTTGGGTTAGTTTTGCAAATATCACAACCAAAGAATCGAAAACAGTAACTTCATATAATAAAAAGTACACCCTCTAGCATATAGGTAGAGACATTCATGTCCTGGGTTGCCTTATTAAACCATATTTCAGAACAGTTAAATTTATGGAATAAGGGTTGTGTTACATGTATTTCTGAGTTTCAACAGTGCAATTTTTCTTTTGTTGGCTGCACTTGTACACATTACTGTTGTCACTTTTTTGTGTTTCAGGTGACTGTCAGTCTGAAGAAGGAAAATGAAACCTGTCGTCGTTATGTTCTTGCTGTTTGCTCTCTACTGCAGTGAGTCAAATTCTTATTCACTGAGGAGTGTTCTGGTCTTTATTAGGGATGAGGTCTGTTGGCAGGTGTTTTCAGATAACTGTAATAAACCACTAAGATAATAGCTTTTATTACATATTTAAATAAAAAAAATCTACTTCCCTGGCCAGAATCCTGATCTGCTGCCTTTCACTGCAAGGTACAGAAACCTGTGTTATAGCCACAGTACATGGCTTAACACATAAATCACACAGACTTCAGTCCAGTTTTATTCAGGACATTGTAGTGAAGAATGTTTGTGTGTTATAGAAGGACATCGCGGACTGGGTCTGTGATTACTGAAAACAAAACAGCAGGCATCATTCAAGGAGCAGCGTCTGGGGCTACCTGACTTAGGAATGCTACAAGGGGAAGAAACTGTTACATAATAATTATTTTAATGTGTAAAAGGAGGGAACCAATCAAATGTCTTTGAGTAAAAAGCGGAGGTAACCAATCAAATGTCTGTGAGTAAAAAGCAGTCTCTTGGAGGCCATGATGTGGTGCCAAATAGCCCTGGCGCTGTCCAGTGTGTTGAAGCAGCGACAGTGCCCATAGCTGAGGTCCTGCATCCATGGATATAGGCATTTTTTCCCGTATTATCTGGTAAGACTGGTACGGCAGAATGAGATGAGAAGGGTGCGATTTAATAAAAGAAGTGCAGATTCGGGCATGCTGGGTTGGGGGTTTAATATGCGGACTATGGATGAACTGCATTTAGACTATGGGAACAGAGAAGGTTCACTCATGTAAGAAAGTGTGAGAGCTATGATTAGGGCTAATAGGACATCTCTATTCTAAAACACAACACTGCAGGAAAAGGCTTAAATTATTCTGATTAATGCATTTGCAGCTCTCTGAATTGTCTTCAGGTAAGAAACTGATGAAGTGAATTAAAATAATAACTCCCTACCAAAGACAGCATCTATAGGTGCTTTTGGCATTGTTTTCTGCATTCTTTTCCAGTATAAATATTTTCATCCTTCCTTATATACCACACAATCAATACTAGTCTTTGTGAGCTACTGCACTCGCTCTGTGTCCTGAAATTCCTTTCCTTATATAAAATGTTTTTCAGTTGCCATACAAGCTTTTAAAACTGAACACATTCTAGCACTGACTACTGGTCTGTGTGTGCAGTCACTGAGTATTTCATACTCCACACAGGGTTAGAACTTGTTCCCTGCCACCTCGTGGGTTCTCACTTTTATTACTGCATGTCTAGAGGCAGCAATTAACCCTTAAAGGGATAATACTTCATTCCCTTTCACAATATGTCTGCAGCTACACATCTATTCAAAACTTACATGCCTAGTACAGGCAAACACTTGACACATATGTTTATTTTATCATGAAGTTCTATACAGTCCAAATGACTGAGCTATGAACTAATTTATTTTTTCAAACCCTGAAAGCCCTCGAGGTCAAAATTCCTGATGTGATCTTGTTTTTTTGGAAAGCTATTTCTTGCCATAATGCAGCATGAGGGTAGAGCTGATAAGATCCATTTTCTGCAACCTCTTCTGTCAGATCATGAGTATCTTCAGTTGGAATGGAAATGAGTAGAAATACTGTTAAGGCGTAAAATCGTAAACAAAAGTGTAAGTGACTGATATCCAGTGACTCTTATGTGTTCGTTTCTTACAAATGTGTTATGTAATTTATGAAATCTTTTACTGAAATGCAAATAAATAAGTTAAATAACAGAGTTTTTAAAAACAGAATTTTGTAAGTTTCCAGTCCTATCCTATTCCCACCTTCATTCCCTAAGTCAGCCAGAGTATTGTATACCCGACTTACAAAACCAACCTAATCAGTGAAGTGGTTCTCAGCAGTTATCATGTTTTATCACCACAAGACTACAAAGTTACAGAGCTGTGATTTCCAATCAGCTAGTTTATGCCCCCCCAGGAAGTAAAGAATGCAGGTTTAAATGGCAGTACACTGTAAAAGAGTTGTAAATTCTTAGAGCCTGGATAGCTTCATGGCCCAGTGGGTGTAATACAACAAAAAAGAGCTACATGGACCTTATGATGTGCGTTTTTCTGGTAGATAGATTTTCAAATGTGATTGGGGAAATGATACAAGAACAAGGGAGCACATTCCTAAAAAAAATATTGAGATGTCATTCAGCCGAAACATTTACTATTTTTATTAATTTTTTTATCCTTTGTTGACCTGGTTAGTCCCACGAGGCAAGTGTCTTAGTGGCCACACCAAACATGGTGATCATTAAAGAACTTTTTTCAGACAGAAATGTTACAGAGGAGAAGAAACTGTTACATCATGCTTTTAAAATATGCCAAATTATGGTGATCATTCCGTAAGGAGAAAATACTCTCTGGGGAAAAATGGAAATGTTGTATTGAAGGTGCAGATTTCATTCAAAGGACCAATATGGGCATAAACTGAAAAAGCATAGATTGCTTTATATTATCTTTATGTTCCTTGTTATCCTTAAGTCCTTGCAGCCCGCCAAGCAATTATTACTCATTTTATTTTGTTCTAAACAAATGCCCAGTCAGGACATAGTATGTGATTTTGTTTTTGAATGGTAGTCTCTTTGCAATAATGCACTCCAAGCCCTTAAGAGATGAGATGACAATGCCTGTTATGGCAGATCTTTGCATTTACTTAGAATAGCTATACCAAGAGTAACAACTTATATTGAAAATCTCTAGATAGAGTGAATGAAACCAGCACTGACACTCTCTGCTTTGTGTTCTTCATCATGGTTTAATACCGTAATAAGGCTGCTTTGTGCTCTTCATCATAGTTTAATACCGTAATAAGGCTGCTTTGTATTCTTCATCCTGGTTTAATACCGTAATAAGGCTGCTTTGTGTTCATCATGGTTTAATACTGTAGTAAGGCTGCTTTGTGTTCGTCATCATGGTTTAATACCGTAATAAGGCTGCTTTGTGTTCGTCATCATGGTTTAATATCGTAATAAGGCTGCTTTGTGTTTGTCATCATGGTTTAATACCATAATAAGGCTGCTTTGCATTCATCATCATGGTTTAATACCGTAATAAGGCTGCTTTGAGTTCTTCATCATGGTTTAATACCATAATAAGGCTGCTTTGAGTTCTTCATCATGGTTTAATACCGTAATAAGGATGCTTTGTGTTCTTCATCATGGTTTAATACTGTAATAAGGCTGCTTTGTGTTCTTCATCATGGTTTAATACCGTAATAAGGCTGCTTTGTGTTCTTCATATTGGTTTAATACCATTATAAGACTGCTTTGTGTTCTTCATCATGGTTTAATACCGTAATGAGGCTGCTTTGTGTTCTTCATCATGGTTTAATACCATAATAAGGCTGCTTTCTGTTCTTCATCATAGTTTAATACCGTAATAAGGCTGCTTTGTATTCTTCATCCTGGTTTAATACCGTAATAAGGCTGCTTTGTGTTCTTCATCATGGTTTAATACCATAATGAGGCTGCTTTGTGTTCTTCATCATGGTTAATTCCGTAATAAGGCTGCTTTGTGTTCTTCATCATGGCTTAATACCATAATAAGGCTGCTTTGTTTTCTTTATCATGGTTTAATTCCATAATAAGGCTGCTTTGTGTTCTTCATCATGGTTTAATACCATAATGAGGCTGCTTTGTGCTCTTCATCATGGTTTAATACCGTAATAAGGCTGCTTTGTTTTCTTTATCATGGTTTAATTCCATAATAAGGCTGCTTTGTGTTCTTCATCATGGTTTAATACCACAATGAGGCTGCTTTGTGTTCTTCATCATGGTTTAATACCATAATAAGGCTGTTTTCTGTTCTTCATCATAGTTTAATACCGTAATAAGGCTGCTTTGTATTCTTCATCCTGGTTTAATACCGTAATAAGGCTGCTTTGTGTTCTTCATCATGGCTTAATACCATAATAAGGCTGCTTTGTTTTCTTTATCATGGTTTAATTCCATAATAAGGCTGCTTTGTGTTCTTCATCATGGTTTAATACCATAATGAGGCTGCTTTGTGCTCTTCATCATGGTTTAATACCGTAATAAGGCTGCTTTGTTTTCTTCATCATGGTTTAATACCATAATGAGGCTGCTTTGTGCTCTTCATCATGGTTTAATACCGTAATAAGGCTGCTTTGTTTTCTTTATCATGGTTTAATTCCATAATAAGGCTGCTTTGTGTTCTTCATCATGGTTTAATACCATAATGAGGCTGCTTTGTGCTCTTCATCATGGTTTAATACCGTAATAAGGCTGCTTTGTTTTCTTTATCATGGTTTAATTCCATAATAAGGCTGCTTTGTGTTCTTCATCATGGTTTAATACCACAATGAGGCTGCTTTGTGTTCTTCATCATGGTTTAATACCATAATAAGGCTGTTTTCTGTTCTTCATCATAGTTTAATACCGTAATAAGGCTGCTTTGTATTCTTCATCCTGGTTTAATACCGTAATAAGGCTGCTTTGTGTTCTTCATCATGGTTTAATACCATAATGAGGCTGCTTTGTGTTCTTCATCATGGTTAATTCCGTAATAAGGCTGCTTTGTGTTCTTCATCATGGTTTAATACCATAATAAGGCTGCTTTGTTTTCTTTATCATGGTTTAATTCCATAATAAGGCTGCTTTGTGTTCTTCATCATGGTTTAATACCATAATGAGGCTGCTTTGTGCTCTTCATCATGGTTTAATACCGTAATAAGGCTGCTTTGTTTTCTTTATCATGGTTTAATACTGTAATAAAGCGGTTTCCTCTCTGGCTGCAAAATAATGATTAAAAAATAAGAATCATTTGGCTTCTCAGGTCAGTTTTTTGTTACTGGTATCAGTTAGAAGTTACAGTTAAAATAAGTATAAATTAAATAATTAAAGAATAAAAACACATTTTGTGCATTTCTTCTCTTCTCATGTTTGTGTATATCATGTATGTTTGAGAACGGCATGATGTTTTAAAATACATTGGCTAGTTCTCTCCTGTTTCAGTAGATCAGGGGTCAACAACCCATGTTTTTTCCACCCCTCTGCAGTGGCTCCCTGTAGCTTTGAAAAAAAAATAAAATGGAAATAAATAATGGCTATTTTTATTTCATTTTTGAAGTCCAACTTCTCGAAACAGTAAACTGATGTGGAAAAATGAAACAGAAGTCGCATTCCTCCAAACACACACACACACACACACACACACACACACACACACACACACACACACTGAGAGCAATCTCCTGATAGCACAGCATCAGCTGAAAGGTTTCCATACTTTTCAAAGTTTTACCACAAGAAATCTGGACAGAGCCACAAATAATGGGAGAACTAAAGACCAAAAAAAGGCACAGATTTTATATACTGATCTTATACACTTAAAAATTGCTAGAATAACAGGGTTTATGTTATCATGGGTTTGCAAAGAACCAACCATAGGGTGAATTTTACATATTGCTCTTATAAACTTAGAAAGTTGCTAGAATAACAGGATTTCCCTTGGCATGCATTTTACACACACACACACACACACACACACACACACACACACACACACACACACACACACACACACACACGCACACACACACACAGGGCAATCGAGCTTGAGGTGATACTGTGACACTAAAATAAAAAAAATAGTTTTAATTTTTTGTCAACTAAAATATGCATCACCTCCTACAACAACTACATTCTGCCACTTTTCCATGCTGTCTGCAGGTGGCTAATCTTGCGTTCTTGATCCCTTGTAAGCTAAACCTGGATAAATACAAATAAAGAAAAGTCTCGAAAGAAAATAAGAAAATAGAGAGTTTAATTCTGCATCAGCAGCTTCATCTTCTTTCACTGCCAACAATGCTGACTTACCAGTTATAAGTGGCAAGAAATTGGCACACAACAAAAAACATAGTCTTGAAAGAGATTTCCATCACAAACACACAGCTGGAAATGAATGAAAAAGAACAACTTTGGAACTGCTGCGGAAAGCTGATCAGAGCAAATATACTGCTGCTGGTTTTGTGGCAGTTCAGGAGATAGTAAGGCATGGAAAGAAATTCGTAGATAGGGAATACATGAAAGAATCATTCATTAAAATATTAGAGCATTTGTTTTCGGACTTTAAAAACAAACAAGAAATTGTTCAGAAAATTAGAGCTATGCCTCTCTGTGCAAAGACTGTCAAGGACATGACCATCAAGATGGCAACAAACATCACCAGTCAACAAACTGAGGACATTAATTCAGCTTCAGCATACTCAGTCACCAGTGATGAGTCAAAAGATGTAAATGATATTGAGCAGACAGCATTGTTATCTAGATATGTGAACTCTGATGGGCTGCAAGAAGACGTCATTGAGCTAATACCATTTGTGAGGTTGTGGTGAATGGCTTAAAAGCCAAAGAAATAAGCACCACCCACAGGGCATCTAGTATGAGAGGAGCACAGAAGGGGCTTGTGACTTTACTTCAGAAATCACTGGACCAAAAGCTGCTGATGTTTCGCTGCATTCTACACCAAGAAGCACTGAGCTCTCAAACATTCCCTCCTAAATGCATGGAGGTGATAAACCTTGTCATTCAAATAGCAAACAAAATAGTGGCAAAAGGGTTAAACCACCAACAATTCTGTTCATTGTTATATGAAGTCGACAGTGCATATTTGGATGTCCTGCTGTATAACAAAGTCTGATGGCTATCCAGGGCAGAGGTGCTGAAATGGTTTGTTGCATGTGTGGAACATGTGAAAACTTTCATGGAAAGCAAGAGAGTCACCTATCCCACACTGGAATATCCAGACTATCCCACACTGGAATATCCAGATTGGCCGGAACAGCTGCACTTCATAGTGGGCATGACAGTGTACCTCAACATGCTGAACAAAACTCTTCAGGGAAAAGGAAATACTGCGCTGCAGATGCTCTAGGATGTTTTGGCATTTGAGCACAAGATGACAGTGTTTGCCAGATATGTACAGAGAGGTACAGTCTCTCACTTCCTCTCCCTGAGAAAGTTCAAAGAAGTACACAATCACATATATTGTGAGTATTTGCAGAGTGCAGTCATAATGCAAACTGCATTTGGGAAGATTTTGTGAGTTAAGAAAGGAAAAAAACACATTCTCCTTCCGTGTCACATCCCTGGACTTGACGTGTTCCTGCTGAACATGTCTGCATTTACAGGAGTAAGGCAACCCCATCTGGAAATTGAACTGGCTGGCATAGCTGATAAAGACTTACGGGTGTCTAAATTCCAAAGCCTGACAGCTGATCTCAAAGATGTTGCCCGTCAGAAGGCTATTCTCATTCAGAGGCACAAATGGAGCAATACCGAAAACCTTCCCAAACCCGACAAACTTGTGTTTGAAACATGGAATGCCATTCCCGACACTTACATAACCATGAAGAAGTATACATCTGGAGTCCTCCATCTTTGGATCCACATACTTATATGAGCAGGTTTTCTCAAGCATGAACTACGTAAAATGCAAATATCTCTCGCACCTCATGGATGACAGCCTGCAGTCCTGTGTGAAGATCAAACTCACGTCTTACAGTCCTGATATACAGAAGCTCTGCTGTAATGTTCAGAAACAGAAATCACATTAAACAGGTGAGAAGACTATCATTTAATAGGCTATTATTTTTCAAAAACAATATTTCTTTTAGACCCTGGCTTGAGCTGATATAGTTGTGTTTCATGTTCAGGCTTGACGGCTGACTGCTGTACAGAAGAGGATGATGGCTCACCAAAATCGACTTAAGTTTTAATTAAATACAAACTGACCTACTTTTATGTGTACTCTTTTTAAAGCTCTTAGGCTGCAGCTATGTTTTATTTATTTCAAAGTGGGCTTCTTTGTATTTTATTAAGTTTCCACATATAAGAGAAGGAATCAAACAGGCCTGCATATTTCTGTTTTATTTTAAAGCCTACACATGCCAGTGTTTTTTTTTTTTCTTCTGTTCATAAGAGTTTTTTTCTTCAGTTTATAAGAGTTTGGTGTTTTCATTTGTCATAGCAGGTAAAAACAGCAATAAAATGTCAATAGTTTTAATTTTGTAGTTCTATAATTTCATAAATGCAACAAAGTATAGTTCTTTTATATATAATAACTATATATAAAACGTTGTACTCTGTGTTATCTTCATTGTGAAGGCTGCCAGCCTAGCCAGATAGAATTTTGGAGATAATTCTGTCATCTGTAAACATCAATGTAACAACAGTACACTCTGCTGGCAGAAATCTGACCAAGTAAAGCATGTTGTGACCCTTTGATCTAAAGTCGGCTCTGGCCTGTCTAGATGAAGACATTATTTCTATTGTTTTAACCAAGAGTTAAATTGCTAGATTTAAACATGCAAATGTATTTTTATTGCTCTGCTTCCTGACCAGCTGCAAGATAACAAAAGGAGATGTTAAGAATGTAAATGTAGTTTCTGTTAGCCTGAGAACCCAGGGAAGTGTGAAGAATGATGTAATATAACCCAGGGAAGTGTGAAGAATTATGTAACGGGAACAAGGATTGTGATTTTAAAAACAGAGAGAATCAGAGAGCATTAAGCATGTTTGTCTTGACCATCCAACTCATCAGCCTGTTTCTATATGTAAGTTTATCTTAGACTTGTGCTTTCTCTTAGAAATAGCTAGAAACTAGAAAGATTAGACTAAATGTGTTTCTGTGATGTCAGAACTGTACTACTGGATTATTTTAAGTATTTCTCTTTGATTTCTGAACTCTTGACTAGCACTGTGTAGTAGAATGTATTGTCTTGTGTTTTTATTATTTATTATTAAATATTTTTAAACCTTTCAAATGTGGCGGTTTTTAGAGATAATTTAAGCTCTTTAAAGTACTTGCATACCTTTGGGTAAATTGTACAAAGCCCTTTAGCCCTGGGCTATACTACCAATTGGATAATAATATTGCACAGTTATAATTGGATACCCTTTTAAGGGCCTTTGAGTAGCTGATAAATATTAGCTGGGTGGTGGCAGTGATTTCTACCATATAGTCTGGGTAAAAGGGGCACAGCTGGAGAACCTGTGCCAGCCTTCCCCAGAAGTGTCTGTGTGGTTGTATAAACTCTTATCTCAAAGTGTGTGTGTGTCAGCTACTTGGGCATGGGACACGAAGCACTGGTTGGACAGAGAGGTTGCTGGAGATTTTAGCTTGCCCAGCTGGCTGAGATCTGCATCCTATAGCTGTGCCATTTGTGAGTCTTATTGGGGAAATGCAGAGCAAGGGAGCAACCAGCCCCGAAATGACTGTGATTTCTGTGTGCTCTTAAGGGAAATTGCACTTTACTGTGTGTATTTGTTATCCTTTCCTCCTATATGAGATGCCCCTCACTGGTGTTAGTGGTGAGGATTGAGGCTCCTTGATGGCTGGGCCAGGGCACAGGCGTCGTATACTAATTGTTTGGCAGCGGTGGGATATCCACAGCACATATTAATTGTTTGGCAGCGGTGGGATATCCACATCACATATTAATTGTTTGGCAGCGGTGGGATATCCACATCACATATTAATTGTTTGGCAGCGGTGGGATATCCACATCACATATTGATTGGTTGGCAGCGGTGGGATATCCACAGCACATATTAATTGTTTGGCAGCGGTGGGATATCCACATCACATATTAATTGTTTGGCAGCGGTGGGATATCCACATCACATATTAATTGTTTGGCAGCGGTGGGATATCCACAGCACATATTAATTGTTTGGCAGCGGTGGGATATCCACATCACATATTAATTGTTTGGCAGCGGTGGGATATCCACATCACATATTAATTGTTTGGCAGCGGTGGGATATCCACATCACATATTGATTGGTTGGCAGCGGTGGGATATCCACATCACATATTAATTGTTTGGCAGCGGTGGGATATCCACATCACATATTAATTGTTTGGCAGCGGTGGGATATCCACATCACATATTAATTGTTTGGCAGCGGTGGGATATCCACATCACATATTAATTGTTTGGCAGCAGTGGGATATCCACATCACATATTAATTGCTTGGCAGCGGTGGGATATCCACATCACATATTGATTGGTTGGCAGCGGTGGGATATCCACAGCACATATTAATTGTTTGGCAGCGGTGGGATATCCACATCACATATTAATTGTTTGGCAGCGGTGGGATATCCACATCACATATTGATTGGTTGCCAAATACTAATTGGCTTGTAGTGTGGGTAGAGAGAATTTCTGTGGCTTGTGTACAGTGAGCTTTGAAGGTGTTTTGTACTCTAAATCATCCACACAGTGAACACTCAGAGTTCAGAGCACAATCGCTTTATTTCTTTTGTTAGCGTAGTCAGGGTGTGCAGGTGGCATGTCAGCAGAGGAGTATGGAAAGCTGACAAGGAGCCAGCTGGTGGAGATGTGCCAGACTAGGGGACTAGCAGTGGCGGATCCAGGGTTTTACAAAGGGGGGGGCGCAGTCTAGAAAGTCGACAAGTGAGGTGGGGAGGCAGGAAAGCAAAACACTGGGGAAGGGGGATGTGGAAGGATCACCTTAAGATATTGTATCAGCATGTGTGAAAACACAGCAACATACAGTCATTTGCAAAACATTGGGGGTGGTGGGTCGAGTGAGCACAACGGTTAAGGTTTTCACCTCAGACACAAAGTATTGGGTTTGATTCTGATCTCAGCTTATTAGCTAGCCTTATAATTACCATTCATGACAGTTAGCCTAATATTCTCGTATGATCCAGTGAACCTGGTGTGGTTGTGTTAGTGGAGGTACATAACTCCTATCCAGCACACATCATATTAACAAACATTACCAGTTGTTTCAAGACATACCTAGAGGATATGTTTGGTTGCCCACATGAAGTAGTTCTTTTATATGGCATACCTGACATAAGCATTATGATAACATAGCAAAGAATCCCAGTGAAGGTGATATCACCCCAAGACCCATAGCAAATGTAAGAAATTTAAGTAAACAATGATTTATGTGAAACCAGCAAAGTTAATTTATGGAAATAATTTTGCGTGTGCAAGTGAAGTTCAGTCAGTTAAAGAACATTGCAAGTTAAGGAAATACACATTTTATGAAAAAATTCCTAAAAACAGTCAGTTAAATTATATGCAATCTATAAAACCAAATTTAAGTATGTAGCATTTCCCAAAGGACACTAACACAAATCTACTTTGTCTGGCCAGCCTAATATGCAAAGCCATGGAAAGCCTTATTAGGAAACAGCAACCCTCCGAATACTGTTTCCATTTTAGTTTGGATTTGTCAAGGGCAGGTCATGCTTACCAAATCTAATGTACTTTTTTGCAAAGGTCACCAATGCAATATAGGAAAGCAAAATGGTACACATTGCATACCTTGACCTAGCTAAAGCTTTTGACACAATCCCCCACTCAGGCATTGTAGAACAGCTAAATAAACTAGAAATAAACTATGGTCACCTACTGGATTGCCACATGGCTCACAGATGAGATGCAAGAAAGCAAAATTGACAAAGTTACCTCCAGAAAGAGATGAGCTACTGGTGGAGTCCCAAGGGTTCTGTGCTGGGGCCTCTCCTGTTTAACATCTACTTTTCTGAAGTAAAAGCCAATACCAAAGGGCTCTGAATGACTAAGTTTGCACATGACTACAAGTTAGGAGCAGTCACTGAACCCCAAATTACACAGCCATCCTACTGGACGGTTTGTCCCAAACAACTGGTGCCACAATCATGGACCAAAATGAAATGCCAGTAAATGCATTATTGTATCCTTTGGAAGTCATCTACCTCAGAGAACAACTATGAAGACAATAAGACCTTAAGAATAGACTTGTTTGGGTTTTCGGAACTTATCTGGACAGTGACCTAAATTTTGACCAGTACGTCTACTTATGTAAGAAAGTGCTTCTATATTAAACAGCTTAAAGAAATGGGTTATGTCTAGATCTAGGATGTCACTGCCCTCCTTTACTCAGCACTCCTTAGGCCAGTCATTGAGCATAATGCCCCCTTTGGCCTGTATCTGTCCAGACACATGCAACTGGAATGCCCACAAAGAAGCCTTACTAAAAGGATACTAGGGCTAAACAATATGTCCTACACAGACTAAAGTCTGCCATTTGCTTTCTTCCACTGACTGCCTCCCATAGCTCTCAACCCCTCATCTCCAAAATATAGAACATAATGTGACAATATGGAGCAAGAGGCAAACATTTACTAACAGCCTCATCTAGGATGCTCATAGCATAAGTATGAGAAAACAGTTATTTTATTTAACAATTTTCCTGTTTTAACATGATTCAGTATTGTATACCATGGCAACAGCTAACACTCACAAACTGAAGAACATTCCTCATAATGAGATACCGTCAAGAGCTATGCTGCCTTTCCATCCCCAGACAGACCGCCACTTCTGTGATAACCAAACAGACTGTTTCTACACACATATATAAAATTGTTGGTTTGAACAGCTGCAACATTCAAATACTCCTTGGAAAGCCACTGATTTTAATATGTTGTCAAATGTAAATAAACCCCCTCTCTACAGTTGGAGTTGGCATCAGACTGACCATATGTACACTAACACAGCCTTTAGAATCCTAAACATGGAAAAAAATGCTTCGCTTAAACAGTGAAAATGCATGCCAACACATATCCACTTATCCCAACATCTTTCTAAGTTTAAAAAAGTGATAATATTTCCCCGATTTCTGGGCCTTTGTTCTCCCATTTTAGATTTTGCACACACAGAAATATTTCAAGTGTGGGAAATAATGCCATTCTAGCCTGCCAATATACCAAAATAGTTCTCATAAGTTACAGACTGTTCTTAAAAATATCTAAACTAGTACTTGCTTTAATGTAATATGGTAATCTCTTCCATGCATCAGTTCCTCTCTTAGAGAAGCAATTAGTACATTTTTCATTCCTATAGAATCTTCTAAATAGGTTGTCTGATATTTCACTACTACTTTTTGATAATCCTAAATATTCCCAGAGGTAGTCTCTAAATGCCTTATATACCTGAATAAGATCAGCTCTTAAATATCTGAGACCCTGTTAAGATATTTTAGTCTTTCACAGTAACTTCAATTTTCACTTCCATTGATGCTCGTGGTATATTTTCGCTGGGGCCTTTACAGTTCACTCATGATTTTCTTATATGGTTTCCATATAGTTATTCCATACTCAAGTTTGGGTGTAATGTAACTAAAAAACAATGACTTCATTTCCTATTTCCTAGACTTTGTAAGCATTTTTATACTATTGTTCTATAGCCATCACTAACCAGCTGGTTGATATGATTAGAAAAACAAACCTGGAATGATCCATTTACCATACCATATATACCCTAGTCCTAGGTTCTGCCAAAAACCCAACTTACCATGCTCTCTCCAAGCTATTCAAGTCTCCAGTACAGGGCAGACTGCAGAAGATAACTCACCACCTACCGAAGTCCCAAAAAACAAGACAAACCAGCTGGTTACGAACCATTCAATTGTTCCCCTTCCAGCTAGTGCTACTACTAAACTCTGTTCACAGGTATGAAGTCAAATCACAAAGTCTGTACCAATGGAACTTTTAAAAGGTGCTGCATCATTTGGTAAAGTCCTATTACTGACAGTCTGCTTACCTAAATATGCAACGGGTGGGTTCAAAACAAAACTGGACACGGCAATGCCAGATGTATCAGAATTAATCTATAAAAGTGTCCCAAGCACCAAGATTTGAACACATTACCAATCAGTATAAATATCTGAAAATGACCAGTTCCAAATAATGAACCAGACAAAATGCTTCCAGTTTTCCAGGATAGCTATATGTATTGACACCTTGCACTTTGCTTTTCTAAGGCTATAATACTAGAGTGTTCTACTAGACAGGAAACTTTGTACACTGCCACAGAAGGGAAACTACTTTTGATTCCAATGTACCATTCAAGGTTTAAAAACGGAACAGTGCAAACTCTGTCTACATTATCCACTACACTTAAAACAGCAGACAAGTTATGGAACATTTGCAAAGAATGGTACATACATTTTCCAGTCTCATTAAAAAACTAGGCAACTTTTCCAAAATCTGTCATCTGCTGAGGTAATTATTCTTCCATCACTCAGGAGTGATACACAGGCTTTTCTCCCCGGGCCTCCGCTGAAAAAGGACTGCCAGTCCAGACGGACTTTCCTGGTTATCAAATGTAAAATAAAATAAATAAATAAAATATGTCACACTTGTTTTGCCAAGACAGGATTCATCCTGATGCCACTGTAATGGGGACAACAATGGTAAGATGGCATGGCTTCTTGACATCATGCCTGGACTATAACAGAACTCACAGAGAAGGCACTCTTAAGTACTAACAGAAAAAAAAAGTAGAGAAAAAAGGTGTAGAGAAGGCATGTGCCTGATATCCCAGTCCATCCTCAGAGGTTCCACTACACTCATATCCCCCTCAGCCTTTAAATTCTTTGGCTACTTAACATATTTCCCTACCAATGCTGTCATTACTCTTACTGTCAGTATTTGTATCCATGCTCTAATACTTACTTGCTTCTTCCAAAAATAAGTCTGCAGTAACAGACAATCCACCCTTTGGATTCCCCCTTCCCACAACATAAAAAGTAAATGGCTTCCTGTTTTAAGTACATTATCTAAAATGATCTAAAAACTATCCACTTATTTTAAAACTAGCCCAACTCTTCTTTTCCTCTTACACATTTACAAAGAAATGGAGATATTGAAGCAAACCGTGGTCTGGCTCATGCTCTCTTGTTCAGTACCATTCATAATCCACTTCACTAAGGCATTTCCAACAAGCATGCTAACTGCTAGAATATTCTGAATAATTTGGATACTGAAGCTTGGGTTGCTCACTATAATCCAGGTATATTTTTCCTAGTTGAAATCTGACCACAGGATAGCATCTGTCATCAGCATTCCTTAACCCAGTACATTCTGAGGATAGATGTAATTGACAGGACCAAATGCAATGCTTTTAATAAAAAAAGAATCCTGATGTGCACACCTTAGCCGATTCCTCCTTAGACATTCCTAGTCATCTAATGGTTATAGACATAATAGCTACCTCAGCCAATACCCACATGAACATACTAGCCTACATCCTCCACCATAACCAACTTTAACTAGCTCTTAGATCCCCTTAGCCCATAGAACCACAAATATAACTTGATATTGTTTGGTGACTTAAATCTTGACTGACTAGATCCTCTAAGCCAAAGGCTTGAACATTCTAGTAATGACCATAGCATCTCTCAGCACATCACAACTCTTACTCAGTCTAATACATGTAATTAATTTCTGTAGTACTTAGAGTGTCTCTCTGTGATTTCTGTTATTAATAGAAGGTTAACAGTTCAGTGAACACCTGTGCCTAGCAACACACACACAAACACACAAAGTGTAATACTCGCAGCGATAATCCACACACTCTTACCTGATCAAATCCAACTAACAACTACATTTCCCACTCGCAGCGATACCTAAAACTATATTACTTCATTTTTATACTCGATTAACATCAAAACAAGAATCATTGTAATTAAATAAAAACTGCAAATTAATAAAGCTAAAAGCAAATGACAAAAGTATTTATTCTGAATGCTATTCCACTGCCATGAACGGAACCATCACACTGAGCTAATTTCAAACATTGTGTTCACTGAACAACTTGAAATGAATATGAATATTTTATTTTCTTAATTAATATATCCATTTTTCTGTGTCTATACATTTGTATTACTGATTTACAACCAGGGGCTCTGTTAAAACAACATGTCATCAGCAGAATCATTATTTCAGATCATACTGAAATAAGGAATGGCTGCAAGAAAGCAGAAGCATATTCGTAGGCTTCGCTCTGCTACATGAATTTAATTTTAGACCTTTTAAATAAAATTAAGTTATTTCTGATTTAAAGTCTCATGACACTTTCACCTTAAGTGCTACATCTCATCTCTGATATGTTATCCACCATTGGTTTTTCAGTAGCTTACTACACATTTTAATGCACTAATAACATCTCCATTTAAAAAGTCTGCAAGCATAACATTCATCACAGTATAATACATTATTTTGATTTCTCTTATAATAGTTTATCCTTTTACTGTTTGCGCAGTCATGACAAGAACTGGGTTTCATTTTTTATTTGGCCAAAAGTAATTATTATATAGTCTATAGCTATGAGGAGAATTATTTCCACACCTAAACCTTCAAATCTTTACTGACTACATGACCCTGTTCAATTCTAAGCTGGAGTGCGGGGAATGCCTTCTGTGTGGAGTCTGCATGTCCTCCCCATGGTCAAGTTGCATTCTGAAAAACATGCGTGAATGGGTGTGTCTAAGTTGAAGGTTGGGTGTCGAGCTGGCACATATAATTAGCAGGGGTGTGTGGGAGGTGCAGGAGAAACAACAGCTTTCTTTTTTTTTTTTCCCCATAGGCTGCTGATCGACAAGTTGTGCTCAATCAGTTGACTTTCAATGTATTGACTTTCAGTATAGATGGATATACATGCATTTATTTGTATAGCATATTACTTGTATTTGCTATTTAAAAAGCTAGAATCTTTTCTTTTTAGAGTGGTCACTGCTGAAATGCATCTAGTTGTATCAGCTAACATAACTGGTTAATGAATAAAAATATTTTCCTGCAAATAGAATGTGCTTGACAGCTACAGACTCGTGTGAAAGCTCCAGTCAAAGATGAATGTTAACTTAAGATATGTGAAACAAGATTTTTGATACTGAGTCCATAGCCTAATTGCAGCCTCAGGATACTGCTCTGTTGTGTAACAGTACAATTGCAAATATACATCCTATGGCACATGCTTGTTTATTTTGCTAAACACTACATGTAGAGAAGAAATCTCATGACACGTTAAAGCTTAGTGTAGTATAAACAAAGAAGGGTTGCACATGGAGATGAACTAAAAATGCGACAACTCAGATAGATCAGTATGTTTAGCTTTATGGGTCATACATTTCTGAAAGTATGATAAAACGGTGAGGCAGGCAGTACATTAATAAATCCAGTTAAATAGTAGGGACATACTGTTATTTTTTCTTTGTTGTACCAGATCAAGATCACCCCCTACAGTATTTTTGCATTGATAAGCTATAAATTAAGTGTGATGTAATTACTCTGATCCATAATGAGGATTGCCAGCATGAAGCCCTGATAAAAGATTACTTGAGCTTAATTAAAATAATAAGAAAGTAGGACTGGATTAGCAGACAAACATAATAATTTTCAGCAGTGAGCTGTATGCAGCAACAAATGGGTGACTGTTATACATTCGTATGGGTGAAGGCATTTAAAGAGCTGTACGCTGAGAGCTATAAAAATATCTTTAAAGTGACATGAAGGTGGTGATTGTCTGGGGTGAACTACTGGAACTGAAAAGTATTTACAAGTAGAATATTGGAGAGGCACTATATCCAACAATGAACCATAATAAAACTCATATGAGCACTAGCACACACGACTGGAAAATAAAAACAAAAATCACCCTAACAGCATATACAGCGGAAATTCAGTAAACATTATTAATATAAATATAACAAACTTAGCTCTTTCTCCATATATCATTACACAGGCATCTTCAGAGTTAAAAAACACAAAACCTTATTCAGTATATATACACACACTTGTTCACATGATCATATAATTAATTATGCTAATATTAAATCAGCATACAACTTTTTCACCAAAATGGTAACATAAATTCAATTAAAAATTATCATATAGCCAACAAGAAAAGTAAAGAAGTCTAAAAACAAACACATAGCACATTAAAACATTAAAGCCTCTCCCAAATAACCAGTTTCTTTATTTTTATTTCCATGGCTTCTTTCATAACTTCATAGCCCTTTTTTTTAACATCCCTGATACTGAAATATTGTCATTAATTCCTGGCTGTTCCTTGGCGTTAATCATCATTTGCCAAAAGGTCTCTGTTATGTCCACTAAACCTTCACATCTCCCCCAAAATCACTTAGTTTACCTTATCAATGACAAAAAACAAAAATCTATTAAAGTTAGGACAGCTAACACTATATAAATTTAAGACACTACTTGCTTTCCTTTTTTTTATATCCCTATTTGTTACAAGCAATTAAATACAGAATTTAGAGATTTCATGTCACAAAGCATAATCCACACACTCTCTTACCTGATTCAAGTCCAACTACATTTCGGAATTCCCGCTCACAGTGATAATCCATATGATTTGCGACTGTCGTTTTCTTCCACTCGCTCCCTCATTACTGCACATTTCCCGCTCGCAGCCAGCCGGACATACCATGAGCTCACTTCCGCATGGCTGGTGTCCTTTAAAGGAGCCAACACCAATTATGTACGTACTTTTTTTTTTTTTTTTTTTTAAAAAGCTACTGCTTTCCGATGTCCTAGCCAAGCTACAGAATCAGTTTAAAAAGGGGGAGGCGCGCGCCCCTGCGGCAAAGCCTAAATCCGCCACTGACTAGTACATGGAAACCTGACTAAGGCAGACCTGATTGCATCCTTGGTTACAGCTGCATCGGAAAACAGCAACCAGGAGGACAATCAGACTGGCAGTGGAGATATTCTCAGAGAATGGACAGCTCAACCTTTCTGCAGAGGACTTAAAAATCCATCTGGAGCTAAAGAGACTTGAGTTGGAGGCCATGCATGTTGAAATAGAAGCAACTGAGAGACTGGGGCATCTAGAGGCTGAGGAGAATGATAAACCACTATGCCTAGAAGCTGAGGAAAAGGAGAGGCAGAGACAGCATGAGAAGGAGATGCTGACTCTTCATCAGAGTCATGGAGGTAATGGGGAAGGGAGTAACTGGACCCCAGAAGCACAAAAGGTCAGTAAATTTCTTCCGCAATTTAAAGAGGGGGATAATTATGATAGTTTCATTCAAAGATTTGAGAGGGTATGCAAACAGTATAGTATTGACCAAAGGCTCTGGGTACGGTTCCTGACCCTCCATGGTAAAGCTGTAACTGTTTTGTCAAAAATGTCTGACGTTGCATGTTTTGATTATACTGTTGTTGAAAATCATTTGTTAGAATTGTTTAAGCTAACACCTGAAATGTATACGAAAAAGTTTTGTGAGCACAGACACAAGGCAGAGGAAAGTGTGTGTGAATACGTTGCTGAACTGAGCACTTATTTCCATATGCGGGTGAGTGGATGTCAGGTCACCACTTTTGAAGGGCTGGCAGACCTTTTGGTGAGGGAACAAGCCCTTAGCACTTTGCCTGAGGACATGAGGATCTGGTTAGCTGATAGACAATGTGCTACTTCAGATGAGTTGGGGAAGAAGGGAGACCTTTACCTAGCTAGCAGGGCAGACCTGCACAGGAAAGGGACCCCCAATACTGCTCATGGGTCTAAAGGAACCCAGGGTGGGCACCACAGACTGCCCCAACAGAATCTGCCAGCAGCAGGGGAAACCACTAGTCCAGGTACATGTCCAGGACCTAGGGTTAAATGTTTTGAATGCAACCAGTGAGGCCATGTGGAATACAGCTGTCCACAGAGGCAAGGTGGGTAACAAAAGATGAGGGAGCCAGTAAGTGGGAAAGACAAAATGCCAATAGCAGGTTGCCTTGAGACAACAGGGCTACTGAACTACCATCCTGCAGATGTCCTGATAGGGAAGGATTTGGATGAGGCAGTACCATGTGCTTATGCAGTTACACGTGGTCAGGCTAGGAGACAAACATGTGGGTCTGGTAGCCTGGAGGAGACCCAGACAGACTGCATACTTGCAGCCAGGACTGGTGAGTGGTTACTTCAGGGGGGAGCTACTCTGTAGCAGTGAGACTGAATGTAAGCCACAGCTGCTTGTGGGTACTAATGTTCCCTTGGACAGAGTGACTGCAAAGGTAGAGGTGAGTAGTAGTACCCAGGCTGACAGTGAGGCACCACTGTCAGAGGATGCCAGACTTCATGTGGAAGGGGAGCTGGAAGGGTTACAAGGAGAGAGGTGAGACAGGCTCAGCTCTCAGACCCTACATTGCAAGGCCTGAGGCAGATAGCTAGGGAGGTACCTGATTTTCAAGGAAAGGGGGAATCTGTATACTGGGACAAAGGGTTACTATACATAGAGTGGACCCCTGAAGGAAGGCTAGAAGGTGAGAGAGTACAACAGTTGGTAGTGCCTAGAACCTATTGTCTGGCGATTCTAGGCATAGCCCATGATATTCCCTTTGCAGGTAATATGGGCATAAAACATACAAAGAGGTGTATTATGCAGAACTTCTATTGGCCTGGAATTTCCAGAGATGTAACAGGGTACTGCAGGACCTCTGAGCAGTGCCACAAGGTAGGAAAGGCAGGAGACAAGATGAGAGCTCCTTTGATGCCTTTGCCTGTGATTGGGGGGCCATTTCAGAGGGTAGCTATGGATATTGTGGGTCCACTGAGTACCCCATGTTCCACAGGGAAAAAGTATATCCTAGTGGTAGTGAATTATGCTACACAATACCCTGAGGCAGTGGCTTTGTCCTCCATTGAGGCAGAGAAGGTGGTTCATAAGTTCATAGGTTGGTACTAGGCTATCGGCCCTAGGGCCTATACAAGCCTAGCCATAACAATTCCGTGGCTATTTCTTCCCACACTATTTACTTCCTGGACCCCTGTCTAGCAGGGCAACTGACATGATCCCCGGGGTGAATTTCCTTTCTCCCATCTAATCGCCAAGGTTTCTTTTGAAGAGGGCCAGAGGCACTCTGCTTGACATGTATGGGCAGTCTATTCCAGAGTCTGGGGAGTCTCTGGGTCAGGAAACTATCCCTCCAGCATGTTTTGTTTATTGTGATGACAAGGTTTAGATCCCTGGAGTGTGTGGCTCTGAGGGATTGGGATTTCTTTAAGTGTAGCATGTCCAGCAGCTCTGGGGTTGACATGGCCTTGTATGTTAAGCAGAGATTGCCTCTGAGTAGGCGATATGTGATAGAGTATAGCTGGAGGTTTTTAAGGTGGTCAGCATAGGGCATCTGCTTTAGGCCTGTGATTCTTTTAGTGAGGTATTTCTGTGGCCTTTCCAGTTGTTGCGGGTGTCTTGAGAGGTGCATACCAAATGGGGCGCTGTCTTCTATAATGGGTCTAATGAGGGATGAATACAATGGGACAATGACCTCCTTTTTTCTGGATGAAAAGCCCTTAGGGATGAGGTGTGCCACACAGAAGGATTTCCTGACTGTTGTGGCGATGTGGTTATCGAAGGTGAGACCACTGTCCACCTGTGTCCATAATTCTCTTATCACAATTTTGGTGTTTAGTGTACTGCCACCTATGTGGTAATTCATGGGTACATGTTTTTTTTTTCCCAAAGGGGATAACTATACATTTCTTGGCATTGAGCTTGAGCCCATGGCTCTGACACCATGCATCTGTTTCTGTAATGCCCTTTTGTAGTGTATCCACATCATTTGGAGATTCAATAATGGCTTCCAGTTTGCAGTCATCTGCGAACTTTGTTAGCCAGAGTCCCTTAGTATTGTCCTGTACTTCAGAGAAGTAGATGCCAAACAAGAGTGGTCCCAGGACTGAACCCTGAGGTACTCCACTTGTCACTTGTCTGGAGCTGGATTTGGAGTCAGCTACTTATACAGTGTGGGTTCTGTCAGTAAGCCAGTTGGCAACCTATCGAGTGACGTAGGGATTAATGCCCAGCTTAGTAAGTTTATCTATGATTCCAAAGTGGGGGATGGTGTCAAAGGCCTTGGCAAGGTCCAGATAGGCTGTGTGGACCGCCTTACCCTTGTCCACGGCTCTGGAGACTGATTTGAAGAAGTCAATCAGGTTCAGGAGACAAGCTTGATCCTTCATGAACCCAAACTGGGTGGGGTCCAGAGTTTGAAGGCAGCCAATATCTTTGTTTATAAGTTCCATGATAATACGTTCCATGGCCTTACAGATCAGGCTCATCAGACTGATGGGGTGGTAGTTCCTGGGATCCAAGGTGGGTCCCCCCTTGTGGAGTGGGATAACTGTAGCTGCGCGCCACTCAGTGGACATGAAGCCTGAGGTGAGGCTATGATTAAACATGACACTTAGGTGAGGCGCCAGTTCATTTTGTAGCTCATGTAGTACACAGCCCGGGATGTCATCTGGTCCCATAAATGAGGTATTATTAGCTTTGGAGAGTGCGTTTTTTACCTGTGTGGCCGTTATTACCAGAATTTGGCAATCTTCTGGTATTGAGATGGGCCATTTAGGGGGTGAGAGGGGGGTGAAGTTGGCACTGAATCGATTTGCCAGGAAATTGGCAATATCCTTGGGATCAGTATATTTAATGCCATTCTGTTGTAGCTCAGAGCATATCTGAGCATTGTCGTTTAGATTCTTGACATAGTTATAGAATGCCTTGTGGTTGTCTTTGGAATGTTTGGTAATTTTATTTTCATAACTAGCTTTGGAGGATTTTATGAGGGATCCCAGCTTCTTACTGAGGCTGCTAAAGGAGTTTTTTGCATCCTGGGATTTTTCTCTTTTCTGAAACAGTTTCTTCCTTTTGATGTAAACTTTGTTTATGGCAAGGGACCTCCAGATTGGCTTCATTTTTTTGGAGGAGAGCATCTTGGTTCTAT
The DNA here is from genome assembly GCF_019279795.1 of Protopterus annectens. Lineage (NCBI taxonomy): Eukaryota > Metazoa > Chordata > Ceratodontiformes > Protopteridae > Protopterus > Protopterus annectens. Next base: position 1,831,184,232 of record NC_056744.1, read on the forward strand.
TTGGGATGGCACGATTCATGCATGAGTGGATGTGCTCATACAGTACCTTAGTGTAGGACTCAGCAGTTGAACTTTCAGTTCCCGTCTGCATGGGTGTCATGAAGTTTGTCACTTCTGACTTGAGTAGCATGAAGTTCGCTTTGGAGAAGTTTTTTATGGAAGTTTCCTTACTGGCAAATGCTTTGTTAGAGATTTTCAATAGGGTAGGTTTCCCAAAAGAAATACTGACTGACAGAGGTGTCAATTTCATGTCAGACCTGCTGGCTTGTCTGTGGAAGTCCTGTGGGGTGAAGCACATGAAGACCACCCCCTACCATCCCCAGACTAATGGTCTCATTGAGAGGTTAAACTCTACAATCAAGTCCATGCAATGTGCATTTGCAGATCAGTTTAGGAGGGAGTGGGACAAATATTTGCTCCATCTATTGTTTGCTTACAGAGAGGTACCCCAGGATCCATAGGTTTTTCACCCTTTGAGTTGCTGTATGGGCATAGGGTGAGGGAACCTCTAGATTTAATTTGAGATGAGTGGGAAGGTGAGTGCGAGTCTCACAAGGAGTCTGTTGTGGCATATGTCCTAAACCTCAGGACAAGGCTCAGGGAACTCATGGGCTTGGCCCAGGAGAACCTGGCAGAAGCCCAACAACAGAAAAAGGTGTGGTATGACAGGAATGCTCGAGCTTGAGAGTATGCTGTGGGGCAGCAGGTAATGGTTCTCATTCCTTTCAGACACAACAAGCTGCAAGCAGCTTGGGAGGGACCCTACAATGTGGTAAGAAAGGTAAGTGATGTTAACTACATGGTGGAACTGCTAGGCAGAAGGCAGGGGCACAAATTGTACCATGTTAACATGATGAAACCTTACCATGATAGGGAGGCCCTTGTGCTAAGCATTTTCAGTGGAATGCAGGAGGAATGTGAGGGAGATCTAGGGACTGATCTCCTCAGTGAGGCTTGGGTTGACACCTCAGTGGAAGGGGCAGCAATGTCCCAGCAGCTATCTCCTACCCAGATTCAAGAAATCCAAGCAGTGTTGCAGGAATTTGGGGACATGTTCACTGGGAAACGAGGGTTCACCCACCTGGGAGAGTACCAGGTGGACACAGGACCCCAAAGGCGTATAAGGGATAAAGTGCCTGAGAGAGTCAAAAAGACTCTGAGGGAGGAGGTACAGGAGATGTTGGAACTAGGGGTGATTCAAGAGTCCAACAGTCCCTGAGCTTCCCCAGTGGTACTGGTGCCAAAGAAGGATGGCAACACCAGGTTCTGTGTGAACTACAGGAAATTAAATAGTCCCACAGAGTCAGATGCTTACCCCATGCCTAGGACAGATGAGGCCCTAGAGCAGCTGGGTGGGGCTAAGTATCTTACAACCATTGATCTTACCAAGGGTGACTGGCAGGTGCCCTTGACTCCCAGTGCTAGACAGAAGTCAGCCTTTGTGACTCCTTTTGGCTTGTATGAGTTTACAAAGATGCCCTTTGGGATAAAGAATGCCTCAGTGACTTTCCAGAGGCTGGCAGATCATATCCTAGTAGAAGCAGGAGGGTTTACCCTTGCTTACCTAGATGATATTGCCATCTACAGCCATTCCTGGCCAGAGCACCTTCAGCATGTCAGGGAGGTGCTGGACAGACTACAGAGGGCAGAGTTAACCATTAAGCCAAGCAAACATCAGGTGGGTATGGCAGAGGTCTCCTACTTAGGACATAAGAGTGAGGAGTGGTAAGATAAGGCCAGAACCTGCCAAAGTGGAAGCCATTCAGGCATGTCTTGCACCTGTTCCTAAAAAGCAGGTGAGGGCATTTTTAGGGACAGAAGGTTCGTCCCCAGTTATAGTACCATAGCTGATGCCCTCACAGACCTGACAAGGAAGAGCAGGCTAGATAAGGTAGTGTGGAACCCAGCATGTGAGCAGGCATTCCAGAAGCTTAAAGAAGCTTTGAGAGGACCCCTTGTGTTAGCCAGTCCAGATTACAGGAAAGAATTTGTTGTGCAGGTAGATGCTTCGAACCATGGGGTGGGGGCTGTACTTAGCCAGATTTCCTCAGAGGGAGAAGAGGACCCAGTGGTTTATCTTAGTCATAGGCTCCAACCCATGGAGGAATGCTATGCAGCTGTAGAAAAGGAATGTCTAGCCATAGTGTGGGCACTGCAGAAACTTCAGCCTTATCTGTATGGAAGGAAATTCACTGTTATGACAGATCACAACCCCATAACATGGTTAAACAGAGCCAGCCAGCAAAATGCCAAGTTGCTAAGATGGAGCCTGGGGTTGCAAGCATATGATATGTCAGTGCAGCACCGCAGTGGGATTAGCAATGCCAATGCAGATGGGGTCTCAAGACAGAGGACGGGGTAAGGTATACTCAGATAGACCTAACCCTCTCAAGCAGTGTTTTTCAAGGGTCACTTGAAAAAACTAGCATGAGTTCTCTGGGGGGATGTGAAGGCTGTCAGCCTAGTCAGATAGAATTTTGGAGATAATTCTGTCATCTGTAAATATCAATGTAACAACAGCACACTTTGCTGGCTGAAAGCTGACCAAGTAAATCATGTTGTGACCCTTTGATCTAAAGTCGGTTCCAGCCTGAGTAGATGAAGATATTCTTTCTATTGTTTTAACAAAGAGTTAAATTGCTAGATTTAAAATGTATTTTTATTGCTCTGCTTCCTGACCAGCGGCAAAATAACACAAGGAGATGTTAAGAATGTAAATGTAGTTTCTTTTAGCCTGGGAAACCAGGGAATTGTGAAGAATGATGTAATGTGAACCAGTAATGTGATTTTAAAAACAGAGAGAATCAGAGAGCATTAAGCATGTTTGTCTTGACTATCCAACTCATCACCACTCTGCTTGTTTCTATATGTAAGTTTATCTTAGACTTGTGTTTTCTCTTAGAAATAGCTAGAAACTAGAAAGATTAGACTAAGTGTTTTTCTGTGATGTCAGACATGTACTGCTGAATTATTTTAAGTATTTCTCTGAAATCTCTGAACTCTTGACTAGCACTGTGTAGTAGAAAGTATTGTCTTGTGTTTTTATTATTTATTATTAAATATTTTTAAACCTTTCAACTGTGGCTGTTTTTTTGTAGAGATAATTTAAGCTCATTAGAGTACTTGCATGCCTTTGGGTAAATTGTACAAAGCCACTCTAATAGCTTTAGCCATGGGCTATACTACCAATTGGATAATAATGTTGCACAGTAATAATTGGACACCCTTTTATGGGCCTTTGAGTAGCTGATAAATATTAGCTGAGTGGTGGCAGTGATTTCTACTGTATAGTCTGGGTAAAGGGGGCACAGCTGGAGAACCTGTGCCAGCCTTCCCCAGGAGTGTCTGTGTGGTTGTATAAACTCTTATCTCAAAGTGTGTGTGTGTATGTGTGTGTGTGTGTGTGTGTGTGTGTGTGTGTGTGTGTGTGTGTGTGTGTGTGTGTGTGTGTGTGTGTGTGTGTGTGTGCGTGTGTGTGTCAGCTACTTGGGCAGGGACACGAAGCACTGGTTAGACAGAGAAGGTGCTGAAGATTTTAGCTTGCCCAGCTGGCTGAGATCTGGACCCTATCGCTGTGCCAGTGGGGAGACTTATTGGGGACCTGGAGAGCAAGGGACCGACCAGCCCTGGACTGACTGTGAGCTCTGTGTGCTCTTAAGGGAAATTGCACTTTACTGTGTGCATTTGTTATCCTTTCCTCCTATATGAGATGCCCCACACTGGTGTTAGCGGTGAGGATTGAGGCTCCTTGATAGCTGGGCCAGGGCATGGGCGTCACATTTATTTTAGAGGTCAAATAGGTTTTGTGGCTCCAAATAAATTTTATTTGGTGAGACAGGGGCCAAAATGGTTGTTTTGATAGTGAAATAGTGAAGGTTGCCATATACCCGTGTGTGTATGTGTGTGTGTGTGTGTGTGTGTGTGTGTGTGTGTGTGTGTGTGTGTGTGTGTGTGTGTGTGTGTGTATTTGTATATATATATATATATATATATATATATATATATATATATATATATATACAGATATAGATATAGATATTGATATGATGCACACACACACACACACACACACACACACACACACACACACACACACACACACACACACACACACACACAGATAACCTGTTCACCCTAATTTATGGCACTAGTTCACCTTTAATCATTTTTTAGACAGAAAGGAAAGTCATTACTGGGGTTTAGAGGGAACAAAGGCAGATGCAGGAGTATTTGTCTTGATGGAGTGTAAATATGCAGAAGAAGGTGTTAGGAAATGGGTAAAAGGGAGAAAAACTAAATATAAAAATGGAAGTCGCTTGGGTGGGAACACTGGAAGAGACAAGGTAGTGGTCGGAATTGGCATTAATGGGATTCCCAAGATGATTTGCAACATGCGACCATAAAATTTGGTATAAATCATGAATAGCAGAACATAATGATAGGAATGACAAATGTATATCCATTTCTAGTACATTTCATAATCCACAGGTTCAGTTTTCAAACTTATGACTTACTGGTCTTCCAGAAGCATGGTTAACCAAAACCTTGTGCTGATACCTTTTATTGCCCATTGCTACGTTGAGACTATTTTTGAAGAAAGTTAAGGTGAAGCTTATTCTGTAGCTTGGGAAAGCATTATATAATGCATCTGTCATCCTTTTTTCTATTGCTAAGTTTATCTTTAGCATTAGATTCCCTGATCTGATGTTAGCTATCCCAGTAAGCTGTCCAAGGCATAGACTTTCAAATAGGTCATAATAGACTGGGAAGAAGTCATTTCTAAGTAACGCATAAAACAGAATGTAACAACAATTTCTGAATTATTTTTGAATAGCTTGTTTTTTTAACTGCATGATATTTCTAGTAAGGAATCACTTACCTTTCAAACTGTTTCAAATGGCGTGTTTATCCCCTACAAAATGCAGTAGTTACATAGTTTGTTAGTTCTTACTTGAGGAGATGTGTTTGAAAAATACTTTGAGTTGACAGAGGAAGACTATTCAATTGCTCACAGAGGACTAAAGAAAAAGTCAGTAACCAAAGTGATTTGCAGTTTTTGGGACTTTGGTAAGCAACAGAGACTGCAGTCCAAGTTTGCTGGAAGGTCTGCACCATGTTAGAATGCTACTGATAGACAAACAGAAGGACATTTTCCTACAGTAGACTGGACAGAATGTCCCCTACATGCTTGCCTAGGACTGATTCTGTGTTTAAATTCCAGACAGTGTGATTCCTGTAATGAGGAATGGTAACATGTTCTAGAAAGCTGGATATCCGCATGCTACCCTACCATTGTGTACTATGTTTAGAGAGCTGGGGAGAATGGAGACTAGTTGAGTGTACTAGACACATAGATTAAAGTGGTAACAACTAGCATTCCACTGTGATTAGCCTAGCTTTGTCATTGAGTTACTGCTTGCCCTGTACAGAAGACCAAATTTCTAGCTGGTTTAGATTTTTTGAAGTTAAAATTTTAATTCATTATCTACAGTGATATCAAGGGGGTTAGTTGAGTTAACCAGTTTGAAACAATGATCATTACCAATGAGTATACATCACTGGGTTTTGTATTCCCTGGGATGAACAAAATCAGGATGACGGAAAATGTGTGCACCATTGTTTGGTTGCAAATAATGCACGACATGAATCAAATGGCAGTTAGAGTATCACTTGTGGGGAGCAGTATCTGTTGATGAAAAGTGATACTTCTGGGATTCATTAAATTTATCAAATATGTGATTTATTAAATAAATAAAATAAATAAAAGATTCATTCAGAGTCAGAGGTATTAAATCACCTCAAGAGTACATTCACTGGGTCACTATGTGTTTTGTGTACAAGTATCTTATTAGAAGTCCATGATTTTTTTTTGTGAACTACCTTTGGGGAACTGACACATGGCTTCTTTGTATACAGTTAAAGAATCCAGCTGTTCAGAGGGGGGTTTATTTTTACAAAGAATCCACAATCGGCTACAGTAATTACAGTCTGGCACTATGCCTGGTGCCATCTTGGGGGCTATGTGATCTTTATACAACAGGATAGCTAATCTAATCTCCAAAATTTACTCATTTATTAAATTCTCATTATATCAAAAGAAATACCTTATATATTTCTCAAAAAAAGTTTTTTTCCCAATGATAATATATGATAGGTGCAGTGTAATGTTTCATGTGGCTAAAGGTACAGAATTAAATTCAGGTGTTGCTGCAATGAAATCTGTAAGGGATGAATTAGAGTCTTAGGTGTGTTTTGTAGTTAAATGGTCTGGTGTTATTAGCTGAAAGTTTAGTATCGAAATCATAAAATGTGAGAGACATAGCCTTTCAAAGACGGGAACCTATGGCATTAGTTTAGATGTTTTTACTGCTCATTTGACATTTTGTATTACATATATTATATAGAGAAAGAGTGTACAATAACAGCCAATAGTACTTTTTTTCTGAGTTTTTTATTATTTGACAAATATAAATCCTATTTATTTATTTATTTTTTTATTTATTCTGTATACAGATTTTTTTGTCACTTGACTTATGACTCTCCCAGACAGCATTACAAAAAGATAAAGCTGCATATGTGTCTTTATAGCAGGACCACCCAACCAAATGCATGTTATATCATAGGTCATGATAGGCCATGATATATTTTAGTAATTCATGGATGGGTGAGGGTAGCCTGAGTGACTGAAACAAAGCCAAACATGGGTAAATTTTGCATTACTCACAGACAGGATTAGATTATTGCTATTATACAATGGCATTATTTAAGAAAAAAGCCTTACCATTGTAAATAATACCATTGTATAAAAGGATGTTAGTGTTCTTCCACCAGCTTCTAGTAATCTGGGGCATCTAAGATGGCTACTACGCATGCAGTAAGTATACAATATAGTGCCTTTCTGTTGTATAAATCTTCACAGAATGTCCAGATGTTAGGTCAAAATGTTGTTCTGCTACTCATAAAATTTGTAACCACAGCAGCAGCACAAAAAACTAAAACAGAACAATGAAGAAATAACCACAAAGATGTTCCCCACACACAAAACTTTATTGCACACTGTAAAACCTAGAAGACTTAGCACTTTTGTCCTTATAAATAAAAGGACTTTGTCAGACTACTCCATTACACTCTTACCCAAAATAAAAAGGAGAAATTAGAACAAATCAAACAATCACAGGAAACCCATCTACATATCATGAATAAACAATCACTCATGTGTTGTAAGCCATTAAAAATGTAATTGCCAGCACAACACCATAATACAAACAAACACAACAAGTGAGAAATAAACTCATCATCGATACATTTGGAAATAAAAGGAAAAACAAACTACTGTTATACTTAAAAAATACAGAACAGTTATAAAATCAAAGGGAATTGGCTTTCATCTTCAAGACACTCAGTATAAACAAATAGTCATTAAAACCCAGGGAAAAGAGGCATTTCACTTCAATTGCCATAATAAATCTTTAAACTGAAGCAGGGTTTCAAAATCACCTCTCCTTTCTGATAACACCACCCTATCAATAATAAATAAAAGAAAACACTAAATTTAGGGCAGAAATTCCAATGTCTATTAAGAGTGCCTGTAGACTTACTCTTTTTAATGTCATATATATGTTTTCTAATCCTTTGTTTCAACATCCTATTTGTTTTCCCAGTATAAAATACATCATATGAAATGTAGTTTGGTAAGTACACAACCCATGCAGTGTTACAATTACATCTACTGGAACAAGAAATTGTTCTGTCAAAGCCAAACACCACATTATATGGTCCTTCATGTATAAACATGCAAAATTTACAGCTACCACACTTTCTCACACACCTCCTGTCTCAAAACTGATTTGTCTTTAAACATGTTACCTTCCAACAAAAAATCTGATATTCTTTCCTTTACTAAAAACAACTATGGGGTTTGGACCCAAAACTCACTTCAATTCATCTGAATAAAATAGATTCCAATTATTCTTAACTTTTCAATATATTTACAAATAACTTTACTGTTTGGAATAGTAAATACCAGATGCAAAGAACACACAAAACTTTGTATCCCCACAGCCTACACCCCACTAACAACAGAATTGCCACCAACCAGTTTAATACTTAAAATGGGAGCAAACCTGTCCTATTGAGGATTTAAAACCTCTGTTTTGACATCCTTCAAGAGGTCAACAGGGCAATCCCTATCTAAAAAGGGTTTATGTCAATTCTTCGAACAAATTTCGAACATTACATGGTCGAGACCAAATGTTGGACATTTCAAGTGTTCAAAGACTGACTTTCAACAGTGCTGTATGGTGCAGAGGGAGAATTTCCCGATTCTGCACTGAAATGCAGTTTGGGAGTTGGTATATTTAAGTAGGGGGGTGTGGGGGCACAGCCCCCCACGTGGGGGGAGCAGGGGGTTGCCCCCCTTCTCATACTGTTAAGGTGTGTTTTTCTTTTTTTTCTTTTTTTTTTTTTATTTGATATTCGAACATCCAAATGTCGAACATTTGGTCTCAACCATGTAATGTTCGACACTTTGGATGTTCAAATATTTAACATAGACCCTCTAAAAACATACAAAAAGATGGTGCAAATCTTTACTAAAAAGCACATCACCATACACTAACCATGACAGGTACACCATCTGCCATTTTACAGTGCCTTTTTTCTGATGATAAGGGTGGTAACTGCTGTAATGTAAATACAAATTAGAAAAGGTTTCTTTTCTAAAAATGTTGGATGTGTAACACTGGTAAGCATAATCTTTTTTAATGGAAATATCCAAATAATTAATCTAGTGGAAATCAGTTACATAAGCAAATTTTAAGAAAGAAGTAGATTTCTCCCATGTTAACTGGAATTCTTCCCATTGACCGACTGAGTGTGCACTTCCACAGAATCAAAAATATCATCCAAAAACCTATAATAACCATGTGCCAAAGACAACATTTCAGGTACAAAAACACACAACTCTTTTCAAACAGCCATAACAATGTCGGCATATAAGGGGGCACAAGTGGGCCCCATGACCACACTGGAAATGTGATGAACGTATTCCCCTTTAAAAATTATAAAGTTGTTAGTTAACATCAACTCCAAAAACAAAACAAAAACCTGAATCTCTGGTGAACAGATGCTCTTCTGAGTGCTCAAAACTTGAGAAAACCAACCCAGTCCAATTATATGGGGATAACAGTGTATAAATGAATGACATCAACAGTAATAAACATTATCCCTTCATCAAAGGTTAAGGAATTCAGGTTTTCCAATAAATGCCAAGAGTCTCTTAAAATATAAGGTTTAGATTCCAGAAGGCCTTTATATTTTAGGTCAATAAATTTAGCCAGCGTTTCAGTCTTGGAACCCTTTGCTTCAACAATCGGTCTTAAGGGAGGGTTTGGCTACATTTATGAAAGTAGGGAATGCCAAAGACAGATGAAATTACAGGTTTGGAAACATTCAAGTATTGTCATGTGTCATGTGTCATGTGTCAGGACTCATGAATACTTGCAAAACTAAACAAGAAGAGCAGAATCAACCTTCGCATATGCAACATTCATCGAGCAGAATCAACCTTAGCATATGCAACAGTCATCAAGCAGAATCAACCTTCACATATGCAACATTCATCGAGCAGAATCAACCTTAGCATATGCAACATTCATCGAGCAGAATCAACCTTAGCATATGCAACAATCATCAAGCAGAATCAACCTTCACATATGCAACATTCATCGAGCAGAATCAACCTTCGCATATGAAACATTCATCGAGCAGAATCAACCTTTGCATATGCAACATTCATCGAACAGAATCAACCTTCGCATATGCAACATTCATCGAGCAGAATCAACCTTCGCATATGCAACATTCATCGAGCAAAATCAACCTTCGCATATGCAACATTCATCGGGCAGAATCAACCTTCACATATGCAACATTCATCGAGTAGAATCAACCTTCGCATATGCAACATTCATTGAGCAGAATCAACCTTCGCATATGCAACATTCATCGAGCAGAATCAACCTTCGCATATGCAACATTCATCGAGCAGAATCAACCTTCGCATATGCAACATTCATCGAGCAGAATCAACCTTCGCATATGCAACATTCATCGAGCAGAATCAACCTTCGCATATGCAACATTCATCGAGCAGAATCAACCTTCGCATATGCAACATTCATCGAGCAGAATCAACCTTCGCATATGCAACATTCATCGAGCAGAATCAACCTTCACATATGCAACATTCATCGAGCAGAATCAACCTTCGCATATGCAACATTCATCAAGCAGAATCAACCTTCGCATATGCAACATTCATCGAGCAGAATCAACCTTCGCATATGCAACATTCATCGAGCAGAATCAACCTTCACATATGCAACATTCATCGAGCAGAATCAACCTTCGCATATGCAACATTCATCTTGTTGATCGGTACTCTTTTCTTTGGAGTAGATCTAATCGATCAAACATACATTCAACTTTATTATCAAAGAAGAATTTAAGATTTAAATTCATAACAAACAACTTTAATTGAATCAATGCTTCTACTATATAAAGTTTAAAGTTAGGCACAAATTTAAACTCTTTCTTAAAAACAGATAAACCAGATTCAGAACAAGAAACACAAGACAAACTGAAAACCTTAAAAGAGTGAAAAGTCCTCAGACCAAACCTTCCTTTGCAGTCACAGGGGTAAGTCAGTGTCTCCTGTTTGACTCTTGCCTCTGCCATGGCAGTTTGAATGATTGTTCTTGTACTGTTCTTTGTTATTGTAGCTCAAAACCTGAATTCTCATCTAACCTGTGCTTTGCCAACCTCTCAGTACTTTGGATCTGAGGATTGCCTAAAAAAGGCAACTTGTGCAACATCTGTGAAAGGCATTCATCTACATTACTTTCCAAATCAAACCTGGATAAATTAACACAAGAAAGTTGTTGTCCCTGGATAAATTAACACAAGAAAGTTGTGCTTGCCTAACTTTAGGATAAACCCTTCCCTCATCATAGTCCCGTCGGTCTCTCTCCACCTTGCACACTTTGCGTACCCTGTTATTTTGACTTGCACAGTTTCCGTATCCTGTTATTTTGACTTGCACAGTTTCCGTACCCTGTTATTTTGACTTGCACAGTTTCCGTATCCTGTTATTTTGACTTGCACAGTTTCCGTATCCTGTTATTTTGACTTGCACAGTTTCCGTATCCTGTTATTTTGACTTGCACAGTTTCCGTATCCTGTTATTTTGACTTGCACAGTTTCCGTACCCTGTTATTTTGACTTGCACGGTTTCCGTATCCTGTTATTTTGACTTGCACAGTTTCCGTATCCTGTTATTTTGACTTGCACAGTTTCCGTACCCTGTTATTTTGACTTGCACAGTTTCCGTATCCTGTTATTTTGACTTGCACAGTTTCCGTATCCTGTTATTTTGACTTGCACAGTTTCCGTATCCTGTTATTTTGACTTGCACAGTTTCCGTATCCTGTTATTTTGACTTGCACAGTTTCCGTATCCTGTTATTTTGACTTGCACACTTTGCGTACCCTGTTATTTTGACTTGCACAGTTTCCGTATCCTGTTATTTTGACTTGCACACTTTGCGTACCCTGTTATTTTGACTTGCACAGTTTCCGTATCCTGTTATTTTGACTTGCACACTTTGCATACCCTGTTATTTTGACTTGCACAGTTTCCGTATCCTGTTATTTTCAATAATCCTATCAAGCTTACAAAATAAAGCCTTTTAATTGGCTTTATACATTGGGAACAGTAAATCATTACAAATGGAAGCGTTAAGTGCCCTAATCTCGTTATTCAATACGTCAGTTTTCCACTCGTTTTCATAAGTTTCCTGTGATCGATTAATTTTTTTCTAATTTCTCCTATTTATTTCAGGTGAGAGTAGAATGGGGTACTCTGATGAAGTCCTTGCATTTATAAGGATGAAAGTGCTAAGTCTTCTTGTTTTTATAACATATAATATTTTTTTGTGTGCGGGGAACATCTTCATGGTTATTTTGTCATTCTGCTGTTTTACTCATAACATTTATTTTGTTTTTTTTTTTTTTTTTACTGGAAAATCATTGAGAAGTCATGAAATAATGATAAATATCTCAGTTTGATATGTCATGGAGCTGCTTGCAGGGACACTGCAGGCACTGAGACACTTTGTTTTGGTTTCATGGAGGAATTTACTCCTGGAAAATGTTGTTTTAAAATAGTTTAATTCTGCTTAGCCCTCTGGATAAACTCCATTCATTGAAAGAAATGTGTTGAATGCTCAGTTTACAGTGAGCACACTGACTGGTCTCTCTAATCGGCATGCACATTTTAAATGAAAAATTAGCTGCAAAAAAAGTATGGAGGGATGGACAGAGACAGAAGAATGCAGACAGGTTTGTGTCTATGTCTACCTTCTGAAAGGAGGAAGTATTACATTTGTGGCAATTACAGATTTACTACAAAATAAGAAGTTCCGTGCAGGACAGAGGGAAAAAAAGGGTGTTCTGCAAGCCCTGCAGAGGTATACATGAGCTGTCCAACTACTCTTACTACAGCAGCTGAAATTCTTTCTATTATTATAAACTGGATTTACAATGGGTATGCAGATTGGCCCATCCAATTAGAGTGCATGTTTATGAATAGTAATTACATACATACATACATACATACATACATACATACATACATACAAATGTTTCAAGCATGGGCATTAAAGCCCTTCTAGCTTGCCAATATGCCAAAATGCTTGTTTCCATAATAAATGTCCAGGCTGTTCTTAAAAATATCTAAACTAGTACTTGCTTTAATGTAATTTGGTAGTCTGTTCCATGCATCAGCTACTCTGCCAGAGAACCAATTAGTACACTTCTCAGTCCTATAGAATCTTCTACACAGGTTGTCTGACGATTCTCTAGCACTTTTTGATAACCCCAAACATTCCCAGAGGTGGTTGTCCCTAAATGCCCTATATACCTGAATAAGATCTCCTCTTAGATATCTGTAAGAGACACTGTACAAGTTCAGATATTTTAGTCTTTCATAATAACATAGATTTTCACATCCATGGATGCCCTTAGTATATTTCCGCTATACTCTTTCCAGTTTATTCATGCTTGTTTTCCTGTAGGGTTTCCATATTGTTATTCCATGCTCAAGTTTGGGTCTAATGTAACTAACAAACAATGACTTCGTTATGTTTGATTTCCTAGATTTTATAAATCTTTTTATACAACCTATAGTTCTATAAGTATCATTAGCCAATTGGTTGATATGATTAGAAAAACTCATAGCTGAATCTACCCATATACACAGGTCCTTAAATGAGTTGACAGTTTCAATCACTGTGTGCTGTTTTAAATATTCATCTTTCAGTTTATGTCTCCCAAATCTCATATACTTGGTTTTTGATGTATTTATCAACATATTATTCCCCTGTGCCCAAATGGTCCATTTAGTCAAATTATTTTGCAGACATGCTTTATCTGTAACATATCTAATCAGTTTACCTAATTTCAGGTCGTCAGCATATAGACTGTAGAACACCTCAGATGAAAAAGTAAGGTCTGAAAGATACAATCTAAATAAGTAAGGGCCTAATATAGAGCCCTGTGGGATACCTTGACTGTAACCAAGGATTTCACCTGTCCAGTTGGTGTGTGATACTTGCCATGTCCTATTTGTAAGCCATGCAGCTATCCATCTTATCAACAGTACATCAATACCTAGTTGTACTAATTTATTGATCAGTGTGTTGTGCATGACCCTGTCAAATGCTGAAGTTAAATCTATATAAATCACATCACAGCACAATTTTTCATTCATAGCTGTTATTATATTGTTATAGAACATCATGTTACAGATGGTAATAGATTGATTTTCAACATATGAATGCTGATATATGGCTTCAAGTCGCAACCTATTCAATTCTGACAATAACTTATCCAATATTACCTTCTCGACTATTTTTCCACAACATGAAAGTAGACTTAAGGGTCTATATGACTCTGGGTTTGTCCTACTCCCCTTTCCCCTTGAAGACAGGTTTAATAAGTGCACATATCCAATCTTGAGGAATCTTCCCATATCTACATGACCTAGTAAATAATAGATATAATGGTACTGTAAGTTCTTGCTGAAGTGTTCTCAGGTCATAGGTTCATAGGTAGGTACTAGGCTATCTGCCCGAGGGCATTTATAAGCCATGCCAGAGTGTGTCAGCTTTTGCCACCCCATTGATTAATTAACTGAGCCTCTGTCAAGAAGAGCCAATGAAGTGATCCCAGGGGTGTATTTTCTGTTACTCATCCACTCGTCAAGGTTTTTCTTGAAGAGTGTTAGTGAGGGGCTCTGCCTAATGTAGTTAGGAATTTTGTTCCAAAGCATGGGGAATCTTTGTGACAGGAATCTATCCCTCCAGCATGTTCTATTTATTGTTGTGGTAAGGTTTAGCTCACTAGAGCGAGTGGCTCGCAGTGACTTGGATTTCTTTAGGTGGAGCATGTCCATCAATTCTGAGTTAGACATGGCTTTGTAAGTCAGGCAGAGATCACCTCTGAGTAAGCGATATGCCACTGAGTACAGCCTGAGCTTTTCCATTTGGGCTGCATAGGACATCTGTTTGAGGCCAGTAATCCTCTTGGTTAGGTACTTTTGTGGTCTTTCCAGCTGTTGGAAGTGTCTTGTGAGGTACATCCCAAATGGGGCATTGAACTCTATGATGGGTCTGATGAGTGACGAGTAGAGGGGCACTATAACCTCTTTATTTCTAGATGCAAATGCTTTAGTAATTAGATGGGCTACATAGAAGGATTTCCTAACTACTTTGGCAATATGATTGTCAAAGGAGTGATTACTATCTACCTGGGTCCCCAGATCTCTTATTACCTCTTCTGTATTAAGGGGGCTGCCACCTATGTGGTAATTCATGGGTGTTTCGTTTTTCTCAAATGGGATGACTATGCATTCTTTGGCATTTAGCTTGAGACCATGACTTTGACACCAGGTGTCCGTCTCAGTAAGGCCCTTTTGGAGAATATCTGTGTCAGCCGGAGAGTCAATTATGGCTCCCAGTTTGCAGTCATCAGCGAACTTCATTAGCCATAGTCCTCCTGTGTTTGCCTGTACTTCTGAGAAGTATATGCCAAACAGTAGGGGTCCCAGGACCAAGCCTTGTGAGCCTTGTAATTGTTACTTATTCTGTCTCCTCCCTATGCTTTGTTTGGATCCAGTTTGCACAGTTCTTTTTCAATATAATCTAATTTGATTCCAATATCTGGGGTTACCTGGATGTCACCAGGACAACTTACCACCCCTTTTGTGGAGCCAGACTGTTTTGCAAAAGATTTTGTAAATATATCTATAATCTGTTGTGTCTGAAAATAAATTTTAGAATCTGCACACAGTTTATCAATTTGTGTATCTTTACTCCTTCCACATCTTATGTATCTATAAAAAGGTTTCCTATTATGCTCAATATCTTTCTATAAATTTTCTTCAACTTTTTCTTGATCTTGTCTAACACTATGCTTAATCTGTTTGTCCAACTCATTTATTTCAGTTTTCAAAGTTGTAGTTCAACCTCTCTTCCATTTCTTATATTTCTTGTCACTCACCTTAATCAGGTATCTTGAGGTTATGGAAATATACTCCCCTGATATTGCGTGCCTAAATCCCGATGTTACACATTTTTTTGACTTTTTGCAGTCAGTTTCTCTTTCAAAACTTTCCACATTCCATCTGCAGTTTTTCCACTGAACATCTCACTCCAGTTAGTTTTACATAGTAACTGTTTTGCTTCCCTATTATCTGTAATTAACCTTCTGTGCATTGGCTTAGATTTCAGTTTGGCAGAATTATCTAGCAACAAATTAACCTTTATGACCCCATGATCACTGCACATCAGTGGTGGTAAAAGTTGACTTGAAGTTACAGTAATTTCTTTGGGAACACAAACAATATCTAGTATATTCCGTCCCCTGGTAGTTTTTTTACAATCTGAAGCATTTGTTGCTCATGAATATACTATGTGAATAATTTATTTACTAACATTATTGAATAAATATTATTCCAGTCTGTTTCTGGTAAATGTAAGTACCCAGCTAACATTATTCTTCCCTCCTGTGTTTCATGTAAGAAATGTATGAATTCCTCTAGGTCATCTGCACTTGACTTTGGTGGTGTGTACACTCCAACAATTGTTATATGTTCCAGGGTTGTCTACTAATTGTCAGTTATTGTATAATATTCTGAGAAATTTGCTGTAATAATTCTTACAGTCACAGAAAATTGGGACTTTATTTCTAGGTACCACTAGCAGTTTTATGGGGTCTGTATTAAATTATCGACCCCATGTAAGCGAAAGCTTACAAACTTGAACACTTAGAACAGTGATTTTTTTTCTAGGGAAAAAAATCGCTGTTCCAAAAAAAAACACTTAAAACATAACATAAAATGGGGGGCTTTGCCCCCCCTCCCGATGTGGGGGGCTGTTCCCCACACCCCCCCTACTTAAATATACCAACTCTGAGATTGCATTACAGTGACAGTAATGGGCGTGGCCAAGAGATTTCTTTCCCAGGGAAAGAATTTGCTTATATGCCACTTCGTCATTTTGCCTTTTCGTCTTTTCAAGTTCGACCAAGATGCATTCAAAAGAATTCATCTTCGGTCATCTAATAGGAACCTGTTTTATGAGGTAAGACTTACATTTACTAAGTCTGAGATGTCATTTCTCAGAACATTGTCTTTTTTCCAAGGTATGGTGATCTTGGAGTTGGTACATATATATATATATATATATGTGTGTGGGGGGGGGGAGCTTGCTTCTACACGTTGGGGTGCAGGGGGCTTACCCTCACATGGGGAGTACAGGAGGTCTTGCACTCCTGGATAAAAGAAGAAACTTCACTCTTCTCCTGTGTTTTCAGTCATTTTTACTTTATTGACTTGTTGGTACCAGTCATTTTGAGTGCCGACATTTCAATAGGGACCATTTTATGAAGGAATTAGGATGGGCTGTTTTTCCATTTATTTTATAAAAATGTATACTTTGCCTTTTTTTCAAACTGATTTAACTCAATATTTATCATAATTACTGTATATTATTGGTTTGACATATGAATTAAGAACCAAAAATACCACTTCTTTAGCAAAATAGAACTATTTGCACGCTTTGAAAGGCATACCCATTTCTGTGATTCATTTGTCTACTTTTTGTAAACAAAAAGCAGTTGGGCTCTGTAAAACAAAACAAAAGTTGGACTATCAAGGGGTTGTATCCAGAATATTTTGTAAGTATATCTTGAATTAGTGGAGAAAGATTCTCATTTGATATTAAAGGGTGACATTTTTGGCCAGAATTGCCTTTGTAAATTGAAAAAAAATGTAACTTTTGAAAAACAGATGAAAACAAATGGTTTAGCTTTCAGTTCTCTTCAGATCTAAAAGGAGTGTTTTCATATTTTTATAAAGTGAATCATAAAATCTGACACTAAATATTTTTTTTTCCAGTAACATTCTCATTCGTCTTCTTTAAGGGTAGGATTCCAAATCCGTGGTGTTTTATAGCTAGTAATGTTCCCTGAAACTTTCATGAATAAATGGTGAACCATTTGATGTATATAATTTATTTAACATTTGTTTACTGGGAAAGTCCCACTTGGAACAAAGCCAATTTTCAGTGGAGGCCTGGGGAGAAATACTCTAGATCATATCTTTGTAATGTGAGAGGAAACCAGAGCACCCATAGAAACCCACATGAATGCAGGGAGGACATGCAGACTCCGCACAGACGGCAACCCAGTCGCGAATCAAACCAGAGAACCTTTTCCTGTAAGGCAACAATGCTACCACTGCACTAAAGCCTTTTAAATTAAAGAACTAAAACAGCACAAAACTGACAGTATTCTGGAGACAGAACTGAAAATGCTCAGTAGTTAAGGGGTTAAATGCGACATCACTAGCTGCTGCATCTGTCGCTATGATGTCATCTTTGGGCACATTTTCCATAACGAGTTTTTCATGATTCATGTGGAGGTTTCAGACATCAAGGAGTATTCTTCAGTCTTTGTAAAGGAAGATATCTTTGTCTGTTTTCTTTCCTCTGTGTCCTGAGTTTCTGTGTTTATTCGACAGGGCTTGGGCAACTTCAGCACTTCCATTCAGTACATTTTATATAATAATTTCTGGATACTGACAGAATCTTGCTGTCTTTTTCATGTAATCTAAAATGCACTATTTGTCCCCTTCTGTTTTCTGTGCTTCTGTGCAGTTCTGTGCATTAGATCACTTTCACTTGGCTTCTTGGCTGCTCTTATTTTGAAATGCATCCTTTTGTCCCCCACATCCCTATAGTGCTTTCCATGTGAGATACTTTCTGAATGACATACATAGAGCTACATTAACATTTTTTACTTGCCTTTGTTTATTAAAAGTGTTTTGTAAAGTTCATATAATATGTAGCTGTTTTTACATCATCACAGTCGGATATATTGGCAGAGATTGTTCAACTGCTTCTGGATTTCTCCACATCATTTGTAGCTTCAGCCAGACAAAAAAAACTATTTGAAAAAAATGCAACCAGATGAAAAGAAAAAAATACATTATTGCATTAGGGGCAAGACCCTGCATGGTGGGAGGGGGGGATTTGCCTGCTACACACTTTTTATTTACACATGCAAATTTCAGGATTGCAAAACCTCAGAGAAGTTTAAAATCCTTGGCTCACTGCTGAGACACTAATACAAACTGCACTGACAGTGACTGAAGAGTGGCAGCTCAGGGAAGCTGATGAGCTTAAATGTCGTCCACTTTATACCTGGCCAACAGTAGGGAAGCTAGTGGAGACTATGACCTCCTCTGTAAAGTTTTTGGTGCTGCAAAGTAATACACCTATGTTGCTGACATCTAGTGTTTCAGTGTGTTTACACACTAATATATTCAATAGTTTATGCTTCAGTCATATATGGTACCAATTGTTAGACATCTGGCATTTTGATTGTGAAATTCTTGTATTTGGTCCTTTGGCATTAGTGATTTAACAATGGGCTGTTTGGACTTCTCTGCAATGAATAAGAAGCCTGTTATCTAATCATTCTCCTGTTAATGTTCATTTTGTGCTCTGTATAATAGCTGTACTTTATTTTATGTTCATTTTGTGCTCTGTATAATAGCTGTACTTTATTTTATGTTCATTTTGTGCTCTGTATAATAGCGGTACTTTATTTTATGTTCATTTTGTGCTCTGTATAATAGCCATACTTTATTTTATGTTCATTTTGTGCTCTGTATAATAGTGGTACTTTATTTTATGTTCATTTTGTGCTCTGTATAATAGCCATACTTTATTTTATGTTCATTTTGTGCTCTGTATAATAGCGGTACTTTATTTTATGTTCATTTTGTGCTCTGTATAATAGCCATACTTTATTTTATGTTCATTTTGTGCTCTGTATAATAGCCATACTTTATTTTATGTTCATTTTGTGCTCTGTATAATAGTGGTACTTTATTTTATGTTCATTTTGTGCTCTGTATAATAGCGTACTTTATTTTATGTTCATTTTGTGCTCTGTATAATAGCGGTACTTTATTTTATGTTCATTTTGTACTCTGTATAATAGCTGTACTTTATTTTATGTTCATTTTGTGCTCTGTATAATAGCTGTACTTTATTTTATGTTCATTTTGTGCTCTGTATAATAGCTGTACTTTATTTTATGTTCATTTTGTGCTCTGTATAATAGCAGTACTTTATTTGATGTTCATTTTGTGCTCTGTATAATAGCCATACTTTATTTTATGTTCATTTTGTACTCTGTATAATAGCCATACTTTATTTTATGTTCATTTTGTTCTCTGTATAATAGCGGTACTTTATTTTATGTTCATTTTGTGCTCTGTATAATAACCATACTTTATTTTATGTTCATTTTGTGCTCTGTATAATAGCGGTACTTTATTTTATGTTCATTTTGTGCTCTGTATAATAGCCATACTTTATTTTATGTTCATTTTGTGCTCTGTATAATAGCGGTACTTTATTTTATGTTCATTTTGTGCTCTGTATAATAGCCATACTTTATTTTATGTTCATTTTGTGCTTTGTATAATAGCGGTACTTTATTTTATGTTCATTTTGTGCTCTGTATAATAGCCATACTTTATTTTATGTTCATTTTGTGCTCTGTATAATAGCTGTACTTTATTTTATGATCATTTTGTGCTCTGTATAATAGCCGTACTTTATTTTATGTTCATTTTGTGCTCTGTATAATAGCGGTACTTTATTTTATGTTCATTTTGTGCTCTGTGTAATAGCGGTACTTTATTTTATGTTCATTTTGTGCTCTGTATAATAGCTGTACTTTATTTTATGTTCATTTTGTACTCTGTATAATAGCTGTACTTTATTTTATGTTCACTTTGTGCTCTGTATAATAGCCATACTTTATTTTATGTTCATTTTGTGCTCTGTATAATAGCTGTACTTTATTTTATGTTCATTTTGTGCTCTGTATAATAGCTGTACTTTATTTTATGTTCATTTTGTACTCTGTATAATAGCTGTAATTTATTTTATGTTCATTTTGTGCTCTGTATAATAGCCGTACTTTATTTTATGTTCATTTTGTACTCTGTATAATAGCTGTACTTTATTTTATGTTCATTTTGTACTCTGTATAATGGCTGTACTTTATTTTATGTTCATTTTGTGCTCTGTGTAATAGCGGTACTTTATTTTATGTTCATTTTGTGCTCTGTATAATAGCTGTACTTTATTTTATGTTCATTTTGTGCTCTGTATAATAGCCATACTTTATTTTATGTTCATTTTGTGCTCTGTATAATAGCTGTACTTTATTTTATGTTCATTTTGTGCTCTGTATAATAGCCGTACTTTATTTTATGTTCATTTTGTGCTCTGTATAATAGCGGTACTTTATTTTATGTTCATTTTGTGCTCTGTATAATAGCGGTACTTTATTTTATGTTCATTTTGTACTCTGTATAATAGCTGTACTTTATTTTATGTTCATTTTGTACTCTGTATAATAGCTGTACTTTATTTTATGTTCATTTTGTACTCTGTACAATAGAGGTACTTTATGTTCATTTTGTGCTCTGTATAATAGCGGTACTTTATTTTATGTTCATTTTGTGCTCTGTATAATAGCTGTACTTTATTTTTTGTTCATTTTGTAATATGTATAATAGCTGTACTTTATTTTATGTTCATTTTGTGCTCTGTATAATAGCTGTACTTTATTTTATGTTCATTTTGTGCTCTGTATAATAGCGGTACTTTATTTTATGTTCATTTTGTGCTCTGTATAATAGCCATACTTTATTTTATGTTCATTTTGTGCTCTGTATAATAGTGGTACTTTATTTTATGTTCATTTTGTACTCTGTATAATAGCTGTACTTTATTTTATGTTCATTTTGTACTCTGTACAATAGAGGTACTTTATGTTCATTTTGTGCTCTGTATAATAGCGGTACTTTATTTTATGTTCATTTTGTGCTCTGTATAATAGCTGTACTTTATTTTCTGTTCATTTTGTGCTCTGTATAATAGCTGTACTTTATTTTATGTTCATTTTGTGCTCTGTATAATAGCTGTACTTTATTTTATGTTCATTTTGTGCTCTGTATAATAGCGGTACTTTATTTTATGTTCATTTTGTGCTCTGTATAATAGCCATACTTTATTTTATGTTCATTTTGTGCTCTGTATAATAGTGGTACTTTATTTTATGTTCATTTTGTGCTCTGTATAATAGCCATACTTTATTTTATGTTCATTTTGTGCTCTGTATAATAGCGGTACTTTATTTTATGTTCATTTTGTGCTCTGTATAATAGCCATACTTTATTTTATGTTCATTTTGTGCTCTGTATAATAGCCATACTTTATTTTATGTTCATTTTGTGCTCTGTATAATAGTGGTACTTTATTTTATGTTCATTTTGTGCTCTGTATAATAGCGGTACTTTATTTTATGTTCATTTTGTGCTCTGTATAATAGCGGTACTTTATTTTATGTTCATTTTGTACTCTGTATAATAGCTGTACTTTATTTTATGTTCATTTTGTGCTCTGTATAATAGCTGTACTTTATTTTATGTTCATTTTGTGCTCTGTATAATAGCTGTACTTTATTTTATGTTCATTTTGTGCTCTGTATAATAGCAGTACTTTATTTGATGTTCATTTTGTGCTCTGTATAATAGCCATACTTTATTTTATGTTCATTTTGTACTCTGTATAATAGCCATACTTTATTTTATGTTCATTTTGTTCTCTGTATAATAGCGGTACTTTATTTTATGTTCATTTTGTGCTCTGTATAATAGCCATACTTTATTTTATGTTCATTTTGTGCTCTGTATAATAGCGGTACTTTATTTTATGTTCATTTTGTGCTCTGTATAATAGCCATACTTTATTTTATGTTCATTTTGTGCTCTGTATAATAGCGGTACTTTATTTTATGTTCATTTTGTGCTCTGTATAATAGCCATACTTTATTTTATGTTCATTTTGTGCTCTGTATAATAGCGGTACTTTATTTTATGTTCATTTTGTGCTCTGTATAATAGCCATACTTTATTTTATGTTCATTTTGTGCTCTGTATAATAGCTGTACTTTATTTTATGTTCATTTTGTGCTCTGTATAATAGCCGTACTTTATTTTATGTTCATTTTGTGCTCTGTATAATAGCGGTACTTTATTTTATGTTCATTTTGTGCTCTGTATAATAGCGGTACTTTATTTTATGTTCATTTTGTGCTCTGTATAATAGCGGTACTTTATTTTATGTTCATTTTGTGCTCTGTATAATAGCTGTACTTTATTTTATGTTCATTTTGTACTCTGTATAATAGCTGTACTTTATTTTATGTTCATTTTGTGCTCTGTATAATAGCCATACTTTATTTTATGTTCATTTTGTGCTCTGTATAATAGCTGTACTTTATTTTATGTTCATTTTGTGCTCTGTATAATAGCTGTACTTTATTTTATGTTCATTTTGTACTCTGTATAATAGCTGTAATTTATTTTATGTTCATTTTGTGCTCTGTATAATAGCCGTACTTTATTTTATGTTCATTTTGTACTCTGTATAATAGCTGTACTTTATTTTATGTTCATTTTGTACTCTGTATAATAGCTGTACTTTATTTTATGTTCATTTTGTAATCTGTATAATAGCGGTACTTTATTTTATGTTCATTTTGTACTCTGTATAATAGCTGTACTTTATTTTATGTTCATTTTGTACTCTGTATAATAGCTGTACTTTATTTTATGTTCATTTTGTACTCTGTACAATAGAGGTACTTTATGTTCATTTTGTGCTCTGTATAATAGCGGTACTTTATTTTATGTTCATTTTGTGCTCTGTATAATAGCTGTACTTTATTTTTTGTTCATTTTGTAATCTGTATAATAGCTGTACTTTATTTTATGTTCATTTTGTACTCTGTATAATAGCGGTACTTTATTTTATGTTCATTTTGTACTCTGTATAATAGCTGTATTTTATTTTATGTTCATTTTGTACTCTGTATAATAGCTGTACTTTATTTTATGTTCATTTTGTACTCTGTACAATAGCGGTACTTTATGTTCATTTTGTGCTCTGTATAATAGCGGTACTTTATTTTATGTTCATTTTGTGCTCTGTATAATAGCTGTACTTTATTTTATGTTCATTTTGTAATCTGTATAATAGCTGTACTTTATTTTATGTTCATTTTGTACTCTGTATAATAGCGGTACTTTATTTTATGTTCATTTTGTACTCTGTATAATAGCTGTATTTTATTTTATGTTCATTTTGTACTCTGTATAATAGCTGTACTTTATTTTATGTTCATTTTGTACTCTGTACAATAGCGGTACTTTATGTTCATTTTCTGCTCTGTATAATAGCGGTACTTTATTTTATGTTCATTTTGTGCTCTGTATAATAGCTGTACTTTATTTTATACTTACATTATTCTGACTGGATTAACTGGTTGTGTCTAGTTTCATTTGCACTGAGACACAAATTATAGATTAAAAATGATCCAGTTATACTGGTGTACCTATAAAGTTTACAAACACTAAGAAATAAGTGAATAAAATAAATTGAGATCAAAGAAAAGCCCCAAAGATAATGAAAGCATAATTTTCCTGACAGTAGTCCCTTTATCTATGAGATGGAATCCTGTGCCCCTTAACCAGTCCCTTAATCTGCCAGATGGAATCCTGCATCCCCTTAACCCAGAGCCTCTGTCTGTCAGATGGAATCCTTAACCCCCTTAACCCTGTCCCTTTATCTTTCAGATGGAATCCTGTGCCCCCTTAAATCAGTCCCTTTACCTGTCAGATGGAATCCTGCACCCTTATCCCAGTCCTTTTACCTGTCAGATGGAATCCTGAACCCCCTTATCCCACTCCCTTTATTTGTTGCAGCATTAAATAGAGAGTGTAATTTAGACTAAATTGTGGGTATAGTTTAGACTAATTTTTTGCTGCAGTTTAGACGTGGCATCTGAACATGAATTAACAGACACATGGTTTGTCTTTATCTTATGTCACTCTGGGATACCCCTGTTTTTATATTTTCAAGTTTCCAGGTGTATTTTGGTGGAGTAGCTGTTGGAAGATTTATAGATAAAAATGTGCATGTCTTATTAAATATTTTCTGCATGAACATATGTTCAGGAGAGTGAGGGGCCATTTCTAAACACCAAGTAATCTGAATACTAAATATTTCATTTATGTGGAGGGTGGGATTGACATAATGATTATGGTGTTCACCTCACAGATACAGAGTGTGAGGTTTGATTCTGATCTCTTGTTATTCGCTAAGCTTGTAATAGCATGCAGACTGATAGCCTAGTATTTACGTTTAGTTTTCAGTGGGGCTTGGTGTAATGGTTAAGGTGTTTACCTCACAGTCACAAGGTAAAGGGTTTGATCCTCACCTTTGAAAGAGAAATTGACTATTGGCTATGTATATGCATAAATGACCCACGAGGGCAGGTAAGTATGTATGTATGCAAGAATGTATGTATGTAAGTATGCATGTATATATGTAAACATGTATCTATGTATGTATATATGTATGCATGTGTGTATGTATATATGCATCCATGTATGCATGTATGTATGTAAGTATGCATGCATGTATATATGTAAAAGTGTATGTATGTATGTATGTAAGTATGCGTGCATGTATGTATGTAAAAGTATATGTATGTATGTATGTATGTATGCATGTATATATGTAAAATGTATGTATGTATGCATGTATATATGTAAAATGTATGTATGTATGCATGTATCTTCAGCATCTTTTACAAATGTTCCTTTTTTCTGTCTCCATGTGCCTCACCAGGCTGTGCCCGTAATGAACAGAAGCAGGAGAAGAAACCTGAAGTGACCAACAAAGGCGGTATATGCTACATATTCAGTTGTATAAACACTGAAAGGATGATTTTTTACTAATTTTGTTGTAGAGCTATTCTTTGAAACATGTTCATTAAAATTAGTATTTATTTCACATAACATTATTTTTCTTATTCACCTTTTTAAACAGGTAACAACAAATGGCTATAACTGCATGTTTCAGGCCAGCAAGGTGTAGGCTGGATTATTACTTACCACTTCATTTAATGCATTTTATAAAAAATGTGCCCTTGTCAGGGGGCATTTCACAAGCAATGCCTCCACTTGAGACCTTTTTGGCTACTTTTGGTCTGCAGCTGTCTTTTCTCTGTGCTCAGCTATTGTACTTTTTTTGCTACAGCCACACAAAACATGTAGCATAGACTATAGGGTAGGAGTATTTTGTGGAGAATGGAATCGAACCTTTAACCAAGGCCTGCTGCTGTGTGTGTGTGTGTGTGTGTGTGTGTGTGTGTGTGTGTGTGTGTGTGTGTGTGTGTGTGTGTGTGTGTGTGTGTGTGTATATATGTGTGCATGTGTGTGTGTGTGTGTGTGTGTGTGTGTGTGTGTGTGTGTGTGTGTGTGTGTGTAGTCATACACCAAGATGGGGCACTTTTCCCATTTTGTATAGATTACTACTTTGTATAATTTTAAAATATACCAAGGAAATGTGTATTTATAATCTGAGCCCAACACAAATGCACATATAAATACACACATGCATCTAAACACACTCAGTCACACACACACACACACACACACACACACACACACACAGACACACACACACACACACACGGGCAGGAGCTCACACACGCACACATAGACAAGCAAGCATATGCATGCACACACATACACACACAGATGTACAATTGTGTACACACACATATACACAGATGCACAAGCTTTCACATAGACGCATATGGAAACATGTGCAAGCACACACATACATAGACACACAACCATATACACACACACACACACACACAAACACACACACACACACACACACACACACACACACACACACACACACACACACACACACACACACACACACACACAGCATTCCATTCACTCGGTAGAGGTTAAGAAAGGAACAGTAACACAAATAGTAACTGTTGTTAAGTCGGACCTGATGTTCACTGAACAAGGAGGAAAGTGAGTGAGTTAGATACCCCAAGTGATCTCTTTCTGCCATCAGCACCGTGGTTTTCTGTTTCTGCTTCTATAAGACAAAAAATAAATTGTAGTGCTAATAGAGTGTAATAGCAGATAGCTAATATTTAATTTAATCAACAGATATTTCTTAAAGATCAACAAGCCCTCAGTACTATCTGTTACTAGAAGATTTGTTAAAATTAGGAATTGATGATTTTGTACACATTTAACATTCGTCTGTTTTATTTCATAGGCAGTACACTCAGCTGCTATAAATGTGTTCCATCTGAGAGGAATGGAGGCTGTGTCCAGAGACCTTTTGCCTGTTCCAGGGGACAAACCAGGTGCCTCATGGCTACTTTCATCCCTCCAACCTGTAAGTTCCCAAAATATTTACTGTTCCTAGGTCATGTTTTGGGAGTGCAACAAACATTTACACTGTTAAGCATTCCTGCTGGTTAGAATACAACAAGTATTCCCATTAGTTTGAGAGCAAAAAGTATTCCTATTTGTTACAGACTTCATTCCTCACTGTTTTCTGACTTTCTCCTTCCTTTACTGTGACTCATATACCACTGTTGCACCATTGTATGTCACTGGGGGGGACTTCTTGTAGTTCATCACTGAAGAACAAAAATTATATGGCTGTAGGGGTGCAATGTATAGTGATGAAGATAAATGTGGAAGGTAAGCCGTAAATGTTCATTTGTTTGGATTTGCACACTTTGGAGGACACTAGGGGATCACAGTTTAGATTTTAATGCCTGATATGAATAATCAAGACTGGCACATATGTTCCCAAGGAAACAAAACAGTAAAATGTTATATGGGACGGTGGAAAATCATTAAGAAAAGTAAGGAGATGGTTCTTCTTAGATAGGGTGTTGGCCAAATGGAATACTCTCTCATAAGAGGCTCTGGACTGTAGGATTACAGGCTGTTTCAGAACAGGGGAAAGAAAGACAAAGAAAGGAGGTGAGTCTGAGCAAATAATATTGGGAGAGGCAGAAATGAGAGCGAGCGATTTGCATTACTGAACAAATATAACCTACTAGGGCACTAACTCATAATGGTCTTTGCGTAAGTTTGCATGTTCTCTGCTATTAACATGGCCCTTTAAAGCCATTGAGGCTAATGTCACATCCTTCTGAAAAGATTTGAAACATTCCATGGCAGGCCTGTTACCCCACAGTGTGACATGAAGGTTTTATTACTCAGAAAAAAACCTTCATCATAAATTGGTGTCACTGGAGAGACAGAGTCATGAAGCCCCATAAGGTCCTCCAAAGTCCCTGGTGCCAGCATAGATCACATTCCTATAGTGATCCAGAACAGAACCTCTCTCCATACAGTGGAGCACCCAAAATCCTATACTTGCAGTAACTTACATCTCATATTCTCCATCCAATGGTGGCAGCATGGTTCATTGGCACTGGTGTCAACAAAAAAGGTATCCACAAACACTAGGACCAGCAACGGATCTTGTGTTTGTACTGACTATAAAAATAATGTCTTCCTCAGATGGTGACAGCAGTTTTCTGATGTCAATAATGCTGCAGACAGAGAAGTTCACATATTGGCCGCAGTTTGGTTTTAATAATTATAATAACTTCAAACAGAAGGTCTCCTCTGCCATTGGCAACATATTTCTGATATCTGACTACAGAGAAGACCACATACTGGCCACAGCATGATTCCAATACCAAGAGTGACTACAAACAGAATATCTTCCCTTCCTTTTTACAGTGTGGCCTTAACATCTCTAATCACCACAAACAGAATGTCTCCCATGTTGGGCACAGCATGTTTCCAATGGCTACATTGTGAACAAGCAGAGAGTCCATGCCTGCTGACTGACAAAATGGCTCTAATGTGTATAGTGACTATAGACATAAGTGTGTCCCTCGTCCCTCTGATGGTCATAGCATAGTGCTGGTCACTGTAGTGACAATGAATAGAAAGTGCCCACACAGTAATGATGCCATGGCTCAGTGTACTTTGTGACAATGTTTCCACCACCACTGGTGACAGCAGTGACCTCATATATGTAGTGATGACTAAATGGAAAGTCACCACCCAATGATGAAAGGATAGTTCTGATGTCTGTACTGACAACAAACATTGCCCACACCCAGTGGTCACAGCACAGATCTAACACATATAATGCCTAGAAACAGAAAGTTTCAGCCTACTGGCCACAAAGTACATTCTAGTAATTACATCGAGGCCAAGCAGGGAGCCCTCACTGACTAGTCACAACAGGAGTTTAACACCTTCTTATTCACCAGCCACTGGTAAAAAAGGTTTTTCGGAACTGCATGGAGTTCATGACATTTCAGTCTCACCATTGTCAACAGAATTTATATGCATGTGCATACATTCTTTCAGAATTCCTCATCCCTTAAAGTTTTTTTTCTGTACTTTTTTGGTTTCTGCTGCTTGCTGATCATCAGTCAGTTCGGCCCATTCATTCCCCCTTCACTTGAGTGGCATCCAACCAAGAGAAGTTTTTCTTAAGACATCCATCAAAATTTTTTCTATGTCCCTAATCCCGCCACACATGTTCAGTGAGAATGTTCTATGAAAACATTCAGTGGGTGCACTGTGGAACTGTCTTTCATTTCTAAGAGTAACATAAGACCGCAAACTAATACATCTCCTAAGCCAGGTAACGCTCATGGTCTGGTGTGGTCACACCCTGGATGGAAGCATGAAGGCTAAAGATTTGTGACAAAATCTATAAGATTTTAACATGTAAATGTATCTCTAGATGTATCAATTTAAAAGAACTGTCTGCTGGTAACTAAATTGAGCAGTGAAGAAGAAAATGAAAACAACCTTCACCCACCACTTTGGTGGGTCCTGTGGCAACTAAAGGGAGCAGGGAAGAAGAAAATGAAAGCAACCTTCACCCACCACTTTGGTGGGTCCTGTGGCAACTAAAGGGAGCAGGGAAGAAGAAAATGAAAGCAACCTTCACCCACCACTTTGGTGGGTCCTGTGGCA
>NC_056744.1:1831561347-1831576347 GCF_019279795.1 Protopterus annectens
TGTCTTTTCTATTTTTATTCCTCATATTTCCCCAAACTTGAATCTGTGGAACTGTTGTGGATGTTTTTAGGGGACCATACATTTCTCCTTCAACTGTTTTTCTACTTTAGCTTTGTTCTTTGCATTAGTTGTTAAGTTTCTAACCCTGCTGAACATAACTTTTAAGCACACTGCCCTTTGCTGAAGGGAATGCATGCTTCCAAAAATATAAGTAAAATATAAGCAAAGTTTTCATAACTTACACTTATTTTCGGTTATCCCTTTTTTGTCGTCTTCTCTTTTTTTCACACAAGGGTATCCAAAAATTGATTTATAGATTGTT
This sequence comes from Protopterus annectens, assembly GCF_019279795.1. Lineage (NCBI taxonomy): Eukaryota > Metazoa > Chordata > Ceratodontiformes > Protopteridae > Protopterus > Protopterus annectens. The sequence continues at coordinate 1,831,561,670 of NC_056744.1, forward strand.
ACTAAGCTAATGACCCAGGGAGGTGGGCTTTCTAAGCCCAGCCAAGTTTTCCCAAATGAATAACGATGCCCTGTATCCAAACAGGACATCGAGGGCCGGGCATTTATAAACTACCTCTGTCCATGAGGCCTCAGTGTAAATTTATTTCCTATTCTCCATCCACAGGTCTAGGTTGCACTTCAATTGGGTAATGGACAAACTCAGCCTCACATGGATAGGAAACCTGTTCCATAAGAGGGGCAGACTCTGGAACACATCTCTGTCTCTCCAGCATGTTCTGCTTAAGTCACAAAGTTCAGGTCCCTAGACCTTGTATTGCTGCTACTCTTTGACTTATGAACATATAGGAGATTCATAAGTGTGGGGTTTGCAGATACCTTGTAAGCCATGTGTAGATCACCCCTCATCAGTCTATATGAGACTGAGTACAGGGGAAATGGCTTTAAGGCACTCTGCATAAAGCAGGTTTGTTACTCCTTGTATTCTTTTTTTAAGGATCCTCTGAGGTCACTGTAGTTGCTACATATGCCTGCTCAGGTACATACCAAAGGGAGCATTGTACTCTATGATTGGTCTGATAAGGTTAGAGCACAGTGGGATAATGACCTGTTTGAACCTAGATACCATGTTGTTACTTATAAGCTGTGCAACATAAAAGGACTTCCTCACTACTGTGGCCACATGGTGGTCAAAAGTAAGGCTACTGTCTACATGTATACCCAGAACCCTAATAACAGGGTCAATTCTTAGGGGTGTATTATCAACAAGGTAATTTAGCCGGGATGGTTGACTTCCCAAAGGGTGCAGTTATGCATTTCTTAGCACTGAGTTTAAGACCATGGCTTTGACACCATTTATTAGTCAGAGACAGACCTTCTTGAAGAATGCTAGTGTCTGCAGGGGAGTTGATGATAACCCACAGCTTGCAATCATCTGTAACCTTAGTCAGCTATAAACCTTCAGCATTTGTTCCACTGTAGAGAAATAGATGCCAAAAAGGAGCGGGCCCAGTACCAAGCCTTGGGGTACTCCACTAGTGACTGGCCTCTTGGTGGAGCTGGCCCCAACTATTATGACCTCTGGGTCCTATCTGTGAGCCAACTGGCTATCCAGTGGGTGATAAAAGGGTTTATATTTAAAGTATTTGCAGGTTACCCGTGCCCTCATTTATCATGTCTATGATGATTCTTTCCATGGCCTTACATAATGAGGCAGGTAAGACTTATGGGGTTGTAGTTACAAGAATTAGTGGTTGGACCTCCTTTGTGTAGGGGAATGACTGTAGGCTTCTTCAATTCCTTGGACACAAAACCTGACTATAACCTCAAGTGATGCAACTGGACCAGAGAGGTCATGCTTCATGCTGTTTATTAAACATCCTGGAATGCTATCGGGGCCCATCGATGCAGTGTTATTGGCCTTCAAAAGTGCATTGACAACCTGTTCTCTGCTAATAGTTAGTGGGACTGTGGTATGTTTTATTTCCTTTGGATGATCTGGGGGGAGAAATTTGAGCTGAAGCTCTTAGCCAAAAGGTTGGCAATGGCCTCTAGTTCACTGTGGGTGATGCCATTTACAATAAAGTTTTGCACAGTGTTGTACCACTCCCCTGAGATTACAGTAAAGTTCTGCCAATTGTTGTGCAGTTCCCCCGAGGTTACAGTAAAGTTCTGCACATTGTTGTGCAGCTCCCTCGAAGTTACAATAAAGTTCTGCACATTGTTGTGCAGTTCCCCCGAGGTTACAGTAAAGTTCTGCACATTGTTGTGCAGCTCCCTCGAGGTTACAGTAAAGTTCTGCACATTGTTGTGCAGTTCCCCCGAGGTTACAGTAAAGTTCTGCACATTGTTGTGCAGCTCCCTCGAGGTTACAGTAAAGTTCTGCACATTGTTGTGCAGCTCCCCCGAGGTTACAGTAAAGTTCTGCCAATTGTTGTGCAGTTCCCCCGAGGTTACAGTAAAGTTCTGCACATTGTTGTGCAGTTCCCCCGAGGTTACAGTAAAGTTCTGCACATTGTTGTGCAGTTCCCCTGAGGTTACAGTAAAGTTCTGCACATTGTTGTGCAGTTCCCCCGAGGTTACAGTAAAGTTCTGCACATTGTTGTGCAGTTCCCCCGAGGTTACAGTAAAGTTCTGCACATTGTTGTGCAGCTCCCCCGAGGTTACAGTAAAGTTCTGCACATTGTTGTGCAGTTCCCCCGAGGTTACAGTAAAGTTCTGCACATTGTTGTGCAGTTCCCTCGAGGTTACAGTAAAGTTCTGCACATTGTTGTGCAGTTCCCCCGAGGTTACAGTAAAGTTCTGCACATTGTTGTGCAGCTCCCCCGAGGTTACAGTAAAGTTCTGCACATTGTTGTGCAGTTCCCTCGAAGTTACAATAAAGTTCTGCACATTGTTGTGCAGCTCCCCCGAGGTTACAGTAAAGTTCTGCACATTGTTGTGCAGCTCCCCCGAGGTTACAGTAAAGTTCTGCAAATTGTTGTGCAGCTCCCTCGAAGTTACAATAAAGTTCTGCACATTGTTGTGCAGCTCCGATGTTACAGAAAAGTTCTGCACATTGTGTTACGAACACAGCTGTAGAAAGCTTTTTCATTGTCCTTTGCCTGAGAAGCTATTTTTTCTTTAAATTTAGACTATGAAGTATTAATTACCCCTCTTAGCTGCCTGTTTAGATTGGTCAGGGGGGTTTTAGTGTGTATGGCTTTGTTCCTCCTATGCTTGGCCAAAATCTTTTTGTCTTTGTTGTATAACCAATTGATATTGTAATTCCACCAGGGTGGCTTATTCTTAATACTAGTGGGCATAGCTTGCTCTATTTTGTAAAGAGCTCAGCATATGCTACGGTGTTTAGTGGGTTTGGGGGTGCTTGGAATTCAACCAAGGTGTTACTTAGTAGAGAGAATTTAGCTTTGAAATAGTTCCTAAAGGGTTTTCATTTCACTAGATCCCCAGATTTAATTTTTATCTCAACTTATACTGCCTTATGGTCAGATGTGATGTGCAAAGACATTACATTGGGTGAGGAACATTGACACCCCCCCCCCCACCAATGTTCATGAGTACAAGGTCAAGGATGTTAATACCCATGATAGGAGAATGGACCAACTGTTCCAGGATGTTAGAATTAGCAACATTTAGAAATCACTGGGCTTGTGCATTAGAAGTGGTATAGGATTCCCAACCTATGGGGGGGGGGGGGTAATTGAGATCCCCCATGAATATCGTACTATGTTGAACAGCGAGGGACTCTAGTACATTGACATTGATAGTATGGATTTCCTGGGAAATGAAGGGGGACCTATAAGTTGCAAGGATATGGTACGAGACCCTGTTTATGGTCAGTTGCACATGTATGAGTTCCAGTGGGTCATACAGTTTACATACACTGGGGCAGTGGCCCAATGTATAACGCATTTAAATATGGATCAGAAGACTGTAGGTTTGACTCCTGCCAGGCTCAGTTGACATTAGTCTGGATGTGAGGCTGGTTTTAATATACTTGATTTACTTGTTGAAACGGACATTACTAAGTGATATGCATCTTTATTCAATATACTTCACTGCTGCAGACCTGGACAAATGTTTTTAAGTTCAAGTTATTTATCCACTGATCCTTAAGGATGGATTATCAAGTGCCTATTATTTTAGGCCATAAGTGAACACGTCCATACAAATATTGACACATTCTGCCAGGTCACCTAGTCGCGTAGTGCAAGCATGCCAGTCTGACTGCTCATCTGTCACCTACCTAACAGTGTATCATTTTCCCAAGTGCCCAGCAGGAAAACATTATTTTTACATGAATGTTATCTTTACTTGTTGTAGTTCTGTTACCTTTTTAGGGTTTATATATATATAAATATATATATATATATATATATATACAGGCTTAAAATGTGCACTTTATGTACAGTCTGAGATAGCAGCATCCCAGACAAACAGCGTGGTTTTTATTTTTTAATAAAAGGCGGTACAGTTGCTTACCAGGTAGAATTGGCTCTACAGTTTTTGGCTGGGATGCCTTCTGTATGGAATCTGCATGTTGGATTGCTGGGTGCTCAGCTTCCTCCCACATCCCAAATATTTGCCAAGGCAAAATGGCATTCCTCTAAACTGTCCGTAGCTGTGTGTGCACTATGCAGGAATGATTATACATGCAGTGAATGGCACAACTAGCATTTGTTCCAGAAGACGTAACGGCATTAATCTGGTAATAAACAAAAGAAAAGAAAATGAATGACCTTTATCCAAACAAGGACGTGTTAAATGTCAAGTCTGTTCACTGCAAAAATGATTTATTCATGCAGTCTAGTTTAACCTGAGCACCAGTTGATAGTGTCTGTGTTCCAGTTCTAATGGTTATAGGTTGTAAGCTGTAATGAATGAGCAAATGTGTTTGATGCCCTGACCAGATTCAGCAGATCCTAATACATCTAGTATCTTCCTTTTAGTCACTTGTTTCTCCATCTGCCCGGTCATGCATACATCCATCTACTTAATCTATACATCTGTCCATCCATTAATCTACATATCTGTCCATACTGACCTTTTATTATTCCACCTAGCTAACTCGCCTCTCCAATCCATTTCATCCAACCTTCTGTTAACCAACTCACATAACCAGTCTTTCATCTGCCCATCCATTTCACATATTTACCTCTCTCCTTTCATTCCATTCATCATCCATCTATCCAGCCATGCAATGATGTACTCAAGAATCCTTTACATCCATCCATTAAAGCATTTCTAAATGAGTACTCCACTGGGCATCCCAACATACTGTATTTATACATACAGAAAACTGTAATTAACCACAACCATAGAAACAGTGGGAAAAATCACAGGTAATTTCATCCGTTTATGGAATCGTTCTCCTTGATGGCTTCATGGAGCTGTGATAAAGCACAAATCACCTTCTGTTTGCTATATTTACAAAAGTAAAATCACTAAAATTGGCACTGACTTTCACTAGTAATGCTCGTTTTGCACAACTGGTTTACGTTTTCTTCATTTCAGGTGCGGGATGAAGTTGAAGAACATGAGATTAAGATTTACCATTTTCCTGACTGTGACTCTGATGAGGATGAAGAGTTCAAAAAGCAGGATGAAGAACTTAAGGTAATCAAGAGGCCAGCATCACAAATGAGACTTTGGTAATACATATTGCATCACTTGAAAAAGCTATCCCCAACATACAAAACATGAACATGACAGAGAATTATCATCAGGTCTCCTATCATAATTGGCTTATTATGTGTTCGTGACATGGATGCCAAGAAATTCACTAGAGGGAAGCTCAAGAGATGTATCACGGTATTGATGTCGAGAGTAGATAATAATCCATTACGACCGATCTTGGTATTGATGTCGAGAGCAGGTAATAGTCCATTATGACCGATCTTGGTATTCATGTAAAGAGCAGATAATAGTCCATTATGACCGATCTTGGTATTGATGTCAAGAGCAGATAATAGTCCATTATGACCGATCTTGGTATTGATGTAAAGAGCAGATAATAGTCCATTATGACCGATCTTGGTATTGATGTAAAGAGCAGATAATAGTCCATTACGACCGATCTTGGTATTGATGTAAAGAGCAGATAATAGTCCATTATGACCGATCTTGGTATTGATGTAGAGAGCAGATAATAGTCCATTATGACCGATCTTGGCATTGATGTAAAGAGCAGATAATAGTCCATTATGACCGATCTTGGTATTGATGTCGAGAGTAGATAATAATCCATTATGACCAATCTTGGTACTGATGTCAAGAGCACATAATAATCCATTATGACCAATCTTGGTATTGATGTTGAGAGCACATAATAATCCATTACGACCTATCTTGGTATTGATGTCGAGAGCACATAATAATCCATTACGACCTATCTTGGTATTGATGTAGAGAGCACATAATAATCCATTATGACTGAAGATCCATCATAATTCTTTGCAATGTGTGGAGGTTTATTTGTTCCATGTACTACTAGTCACTCAAAATGGGAAAAAAAACACACAATGTCTTCTGGCAGTAAAGTACTGAGGAAGTGGTTGACGTCTTTATGTTTTTATATACATAAGGAAAGCTGCTTGAATCAAATATTGGCCAAAACACACAATAATCCCAAAGTTCAAAAAACATACAACACACCAGAAAATTGCAAAAAGCTTTACTGATGTCTCCGGTACCGCGGCTTACGCCTTCAAGGAATACATTTTCACACCAAGCAGCATCCATTTTTATAATACTAATCCCCAATGTGACAATTACACAATGAAGAAATGATCCCATTCTTAAAGAGCCCATACATAACCACTTCTTAAAGAGCCCATACATAACCACTTCTTAAAGAGCCCATACATAACCAGTTCTTAAAGAGCCCATACATATCCACTTCTTAAACAACCCATACATATCCACTTCGTAAAGAGCCCATACGTATATTCACAGACATTAACATTTTTAATTAAAAAAAAATACATACATTATTCATTGCATACCTCATCCTCTTCTTCTTTCGGCTTTTACCAGTTAGGGGTCACCTCAGTGGATCACCTGTCCGCTCATGATTGGCAGTGGAGTTTTATGGTGTCGAGTTGCCAGCCCAGCACCCAACCTTCCACAGAAGGCACACACACTCATGCCTAGGGCCAATTTAGAGTGTCCAATCCATCTTCAGCGTGTCTTTGGGATGTGGGAGGAAACCGGAGCACCCGGAGGAAACCCATGCGACCACAGGGAGGACATGCAGACTCTGCACAGAAGGCACCCCAGCCGAGGATCGAACCGGAGAACCTCTTGCTGTGAGGCAGCAATGCTAACCACTGCACCACCGTGGCCACCCCATTGCATACCTCATCAATCTTGTTAATATTGATGGCTCATAATAATTTCACACTATTACAACTCTAACTGTTGATTCCCAAAGATTTTACATGCATTGAAGCACATTAAACTTGCATATGTCTTCTACTTTTCTACCTTCTAAAAGAACATACCAAAAAATGTGAACCTCATTGTTATGCAAAACCAGTCCTATTGGTCATAACCCTACAGTCACAATGCTGGAAGAAAAATAGACACTCAACATTATTAGACTGGATATAATGAAGTTACATGTCATTCTAAGATTGACTATGAATATTCAAATCCAATTCCTTATTTAACGCCCTGGGAAATAACGTTCTAAAATTAATGATGCATTCTGTTTCGAATAAAGTTAAATTTCCCACAGTTGGTCCACCCTTCTGTGATTTAGGTCTGGCCAGCACACAAAAAAGAAAGCATCATCAGAACCCCCATGTACCTTAATAAAATGTTCCACAACGGGACTGTCCATTTTTACCTTTCTGATGTCTTCCAAATGCTCCATGATTCTCTTTTTGACAGCTCTTTTACTCTGCCCTACATACCACATAGTTGGGGTATATGATGGATGTACCGTATATCCACAACCAATAATGTAAACTGCTCCTATAGTATGACCGTTGTAAAACTCTCTTGCAGTATATGTCTTCACATTGATATTCATACCATTTAGGTTATTACTTTTCTTACACACTATACAATTTCCACAAGGAAAACTTACTTTTTTCCCGTTTGCTGTTCAATATACCTATGGACAAAAGTTTTTTTCAAATTCTTAGCTCTGCTGTAAGAAAATGTAATTTTCTCAGGGAAGATTTTGCCATATTTGTCATCACTGAGAACTATGGGCCAATATCTTAAGACTAACGATCAATTTATCAGAGAAAGGAGTATTGCCTGATTTAGTGCCAGACTTAAGCACCCCTCTAACCATTCATGTCTTGCTCAAGGGTAGCAATGAACCAGGATATCATTTAATCATTGTTGAGCATAAGTAAGGCACTGCATGCACTACAATACATTTCTGCTGTGACTATCAATGCGTTGAACATTGTATGAAGGAAATTCTTTTTTTATGCTTAATACAGATTTGAGAGCTTAATGACAGAGGCATTTAAGTCATTAACACCTAGGTGATGTGGAATGCTAGCAGCCTATACACACTGGCATTCCAAAGCCACTTCTGGGAAATCAACTTAAAAAGTTTAACAATGAAATGTAAATATGTTGTGAACAACAGCTAATAAAATGGTACAAACAGCAATGTTATCAGTAACAGGTCTTCTGTGCATTGATAATAGTGCCTTCACAGTCCTTAGAACAATGTTATAATATATTATTATTCATACAAACTCAGAATTACATTTTTCCTCTAACGTTTCACAAACACTCATATCTTACTTTTGTTAGCCAGCTTTCCTATGACAGCAGCAAGTTCCTTTCTATGTGCATCCTTACTGACATATTTACAGAAATATGAATATTTATTTACATAATTAATATAAACTATACCTCCTAAGATGTGCAACTTACAGTGTAAATATAAATTAAAGTTTTCTTCACAGTCAACGCTTTCATCTGATGCCATGCAACAATTTACAAGTTATCGAGTCTTAGAAATATTAAATTACTTATAGAAATATTTCATATTTTTATAATTACTAGCAAATACTACCAACATCTCCATTGTAGTGTACTATAATTTTACATTGACAATATATGTTTTTTTCCGCCACTATGGCTTTTGTCACCATGCCCTCCATAGTATATAGGTTTCTCAGTTATGAAAATAGGGACGCAAATATGAATAATAAGGGGAAATCAGTGGTTAATTTCTCCACTGCAGAACATCTTAGGTTGACAATTTTATTATCATTTGTTAATTACATCATGCATTTTCTAATACTGGCTATTCATGGCTGACTCAATTAAGGAAAACAGACTCAAAAACGTTGGGACACCATAAGGAACTACAGGTGTTAACTGGAAGAATTAAAAAAAGGCAATATAAGCTTGAATGAATTAAGTAACACGTATTTACTGCCTAAAGTGTGTCATGTGACATGACGACATACATCCCGTGTACCAGACCAAAAGATTCTTGAACATTAATCAATACCGTCATTGTACTTACAATTCTTTATAACTGAAAAGCACAACCCAGCATTATTAACATTTATGTTAAGTGAATTACATAGTTTCATAGTATAGTACTAGGCTGTCTGCCCTGGGGCATTTGTAAGCCTAGTCATAGTGATGTGGCTTTTGCCACCCCATGAAATGGTACAAAAAATGTACAGAATAAATTTAGAATACTGTGCCTCTGTCTAGTAGTGACACAATGAAGGTCCCCTTATATAATAGAATTAGTTTACTGTGCCCCTGTCTAGCAGTGACACAGATGTGACCCCTGGGGTAAACTTATGATCTCCCATCCACTCATCAAGATTTCTCTTGAAGAGAGTCAGTGAGGGGCTCTGCCTAATACGAACTGGGATCTTGTTCCAAAGCATGGGAAGCCTCTGGGTTATGAATCTATCCCTCCAGCATGCCCTATTCATACTTGTGCCGAGGTTTAAGTCTTTAGCTCTCGTGGTCCTGATGGATTTGGATTTTTTTGAGGTGGAGCATGTCCATCAGATCCTGATTGGACATGGCCTTGTACGTCAGGCAGAGATCACCTCTGAGCAGGCGGTATGCTACTGAATAGAGCTGAAGTTTCTTTAGTCTGGCAGAATAAGACATATGTTGGAGACCCTTGATCCTCTTGGTGAGGTACTTTTGTGGTCTCTCCAGCTGTTGCAAATGCCGGGTGAGGTACATACCAAATGGGGCATTGTACTCAATCATGGGTCTGATGAGGGAGGAATATAGGGGTACAATGACATCCTTGGATCTGGATGTGAATCCCTTCATGATGAGGTGTGCAAGGTAGAATGTTTTTCTAACCACTTTGGCAACGTGGGTGTCAAATGAGAGGTCGCTGTCGACTTGGGTCCCTAGGTCTCTGATTACTTTTTCCATACTCAGTGGGTTGCTGTCTATGTGATAATTTGTGGGTACTTTGTTTTTCCCAAAGGGATGACTATACATTTTTGGCATTTAGTTTAAGGCCGTGGCTCCGGCACCAGTTGTCCATTTCTGTGAGGCCTTTTTGTAGGATGTATGTGTCCGCTGGTGTATCGACTATGGCGCCTAGTTTGCAGTCATCTGCGAACTTTGTCAGCCACAGCCCTCCCATGTTTGCTTTAACATCTGAGAAATAAATGCCGAACAAGAGGGGTCCCAGGACAGTTCCCTGTGGGACACCACTTGTGACTGGCTTTGAGTCTGACATTGCTCCAGCGATTTTAACTTTATGGGTTCTGTCCTTTAGCCAGTTTGCAACCCATCTAGTGACATAAGGGTTTACGTTTAAGCTGTTGAGCTTATCTATGATGCCTGAGTGGGGTATTGTGTTGAAGGCCTTAGCCAAGTCCAGGTAGGCTGTATGGACTGCTTTGCCCTCATCAATGGCTCTAGTGACTGTTTCGAAAAAGTTAACCAGGTTCAGAAGGCAGGATCTGCCCTTTACAAAGCCGAACTGGGTGGGGTCAAGTGTCTGTAGGTCCCCTATGTCTCTGTCTATGAGTTCCGTAATGATTCTTTCCATAGCTTTGCAGACCAGGCTGGTTAAGCTTATGGGGCGGTAGTTTCCAGGGTCTGTAGAGGCACCCCCTTTGTGGAGTGGGACCACTGTTGCTGTACGCCAGTGTTCAGGTACATATCCCGAAGTAAGGCTAAGGTTAAATAGCATTTTTATGTGTGGGTTTAGCTCCTCTTGGAGTTCACGTAACACGCAACCCGGGATACCGTCAGGTCCCATTGATGTTGTATTTTTAGCTTTGTTTAGGGCAGTTCTCACTTGGACATCTGAGATGGCAGGGAGACTGCATTCAGCTGGGATAAGTATTTCTTCTTTTGGGGGTGAGGGAGGGGAGAAATTTGCACTGAACCTGTCAGCCAGAATGTTGGCAATATCTGTGGGTTCAGTGTATTTTTTGTTGTTGTGAACCAACTCTGAGCATATCTGAGGGTTTCCGCCCAGGTTTCTAACATAGCTGAAGAAGGCTTTGTGGTTATCTTTAGTGTCCTTAGCGATTTTTCTCTCAAAGTTGGCCTTGGATGTTTTTATGAGAGAACATAGTTTTCTGCTAATGTTGATCAGAGATGTCTTCCCTTCATAGGATTTTGCTCTGACGTGCAGTAGCTTCCTTCTTTTGTTATACAATTTGTTAATGGCTGAGGTCCACCAGACAGGATGCTTGTCTTTGGTGGAGAGGGACTTGGATTTATTTGGGATTGCATGATCCATGCATTCTTGGAGATGTCCATAGAAAGCATTTGTGAAGGATTCGGCATTGTGGGATGTGGTATCCACTGGCACAGTGGGCTTAAAGGATACCATCTCAGTCTTAAGAAGAGTGAAGTCTGCTTTTGAGAAGTTTTTCACTGTGGTCTTTTGTGCTGGCGGTGGAGGTGGGATATGTATATCCAGGGTGATTAGGCTGTGGTCAGTTCTCACTAGTGAGAGGTATACTTCGGTGTGGAGCATTTTGTCCCCATGTTTGTGATGATCAGGTCTAGTATATTATCTCCCTAGTGGGAGAGGTGACTAGTTGTTCCAGTGCATCTGAATTTATGAATTCCAGGAACCTTTGGGCTAGGGTATTAGGGCTAGAATAATGTACCCAATCTATGTTTGGGTAGTTGAAGTCTCCCAGTATGATGGTATTTTGTGATACATTCATATCCTCCAATGTCTTCAGGAAGGCTGAGTGGGGTTCTTGAGAATGGGAGGGTGGTCTGTAACATGCTACCAGTTGTATAGCAGTTTTGCCTATGGTTAGTTGCACCTGTATGGTCTCTGATGCTTTATGTGTTGCTACTAACCCGGAGGTGTGGGTGTCCTTGATGAATATGGACACTCCCCCTCCCTTTGTGGTTCGGCCCGGGTTTTGGGGCCGAAAAGCATGATACGAGGTATAGCCCGGTAGCACTGGGGTGCTCTCAGGAGCCTTGAACCAGGTTTCAGTTACTGCACAGACGTCGATGTTCTCCATGCTGAGGAGTGCATCAAGTGCCTGCATCTTGAGATTTAGGCGTTGAGCAGCATTACCCTTAGTTTTTTTCCATTTTTGTTTTCTAAGGAGGTGGGTTTGTCTTTTGAGCCTTGCCTAAAAAAGGCACTATGGGGGTGGCAAGAGCCTTAGCCAATGTCCGGAAGCCCAGTGGTGACAGGTGTAAGCCATCCCTTGCGAAGCAGCGTGGCTTGTCCAACATGTCATCCCAGGCAGACAGACATTGGATCCCCTTAGAATGACACCAGTACTTGAGCCAATTATTAAAGCTGATCAACATGACAACGCATTCCAATGTGTGCTTTATTGAAGGATAGTAACATAGTTCTGGTAATGAGGCACTCGACCTTGGCCTTTGCAGTACACCTGAGATATGCCAATATCACATGACACAAGCTTTGTTTACTTATAATGCTAAATGCACTGGTCTGAAGATGTGCTGCTGACTGCAGAAATGTGGCTCTGTTAAATCCACTGAAGAGAATCCATGCTGTAGACTGCGTCAGACTTGTAGTATTGAATGCACTGGGATGCATGGTGTTAATTGCATCAGTTTAATGCAGTTGATTGCACTGGCGTGAGTACATGTTGAATCAGTTCAATGCTGCTAAATGCACCAGTGTGAAGACATGCTGTTAATTGAATGAGTTCAGTACTACCACACCTTTAATTTTACCATCTGACAACAAAACATCTGATTGTATTTTTCAGGAAAGCTTCCCGTTTGCTGTCATTGGCAGCAAAACCATCATCAATGAGAAGACAGGAAAGACCATCCGAGGACGCATCTACCCCTGGGGCATGGTGGAAGGTAGGTGTACCAGAACAGGTGCAACACAGCCTATAAGGTAAAGTGAAAGATCAAGTGTACAACAACCAGCTATATAACCTTGTGGTATGTTAGAAAAGAAATGTGTATCAGAACAGGTATAACACAGCCAAATACCTCTGGTGCAAGATAAAAGGTAGGTGTGTATTGCAGCAAGTGTAACACAACTAACTACATGTCTGGGGTAAGCTGGAGGGTAGACATGCACCACAGCAAGTGCAACAACCAACTACACCTCTGGAATAAACTGGAAGATTGTGTTCCCTCTGGGGTAAGAGGAAAGGTAGGTGTGTATCACAGGAGCTATATCTCTGGGACATGGTACAAGGAAGCTGTGGATGAGGCAGTGTTAAAGGTAGGTGTGTATCACAGGAGCTATATCTCTGGGACATGGTACAAGGAAGCTGTGGATGAGGCAGTGTTAAAGGTAGGTGTGTGTCACAGGAGCTATATCTCTGGGACATGGTACAAGGAAGCTGTGGATGAGGCAGTGTTAAAGGTAGGTGTGTGTCACAGCAGCTATATCTCTGGGACATGGTACAAGGAAGCTGTGGATGAGGCAGTGTTAAAGGTAGGTGTGTATCACAGCAGCTATATCTCTGGGACATGGTACAAGGAAGCTGTGGATGAGGCAGTGTTAAAGGTAGGTGTGTATCACAGGAGCTATATCTCTGGGACATGGTACAAGGAAGCTGTGGATGAGGCAGTGTTAAAGGTAGGTGTGTATCACAGCAGCTATATCTCTGGGACATGGTACAAGGAAGCTGTGGATGAGGCAGTGTTAAAGGTAGGTGTGTATCACAGCAGCTATATCTCTGGGACATGGTACAAGGAAGCTGTGGATGAGGCAGTGTTAAAAGTAGGTGTGTATCACAGGAGCTATATCTCTGGGACATGGTACAAGGAAGCTGTGGATGAGACAGTGTTAAAGGTAGGTGTGTATCACAGGAGCTATATCTCTGGGACATGGTACAAGGAAGCTGTGGATGAGGCAGTGTTAAAGGTAGGTGTGTATCACAGGAGCTATATCTCTGGGACATGGTACAAGGAAGCTGTGGATGAGACAGTGTTAAAGGTAGGTGTGTATCACAGGAGCTATATCTCTGGGACATGGTACAAGGAAGCTGTGGATGAGACAGTGTTAAAGGTAGGTGTGTATCACAGGAGCTATATCTCTGGGACATGGTACAAGGAAGCTGTGGATGAGACAGTGTTAAAGGTAGGTGTGTATCACAGGAGCTATATCTCTGGGACATGGTACAAGGAAGCTGTGGATGAGACAGTGTTAAAGGTAGGTGTGTATCACAGGAGCTATATCTCTGGGACATGGTACAAGGAAGCTGTGGATGAGACAGTGTTAAAGGTAGGTGTGTATCACAGGAGCTATATCTCTGGGACATGGTACAAGGAAGCTGTGGATGAGACAGTGTTAAAGGTAGGTGTGTATCACAGGAGCTATATCTCTGGGACATGGTACAAGGAAGCTGTGGATGAGGCAGTGTTAAAGGTAGGTGTGTGTCACAGCAGCTATATCTCTGGGACATGGTACAAGGAAGCTGTGGATGAGACAGTGTTAAAGGTAGGTGTGTATCACAGGAGCTATATCTCTGGGACATGGTACAAGGAAGCTGTGGATGAGGCAGTGTTAAAGGTAGGTGTGTATCACAGGAGCTATATCTCTGGGACATGGTACAAGGAAGCTGTGGATGAGACAGTGTTAAAGGTAGGTGTGTATCACAGGAGCTATATCTCTGGGACATGGTACAAGGAAGCTGTGGATGAGACAGTGTTAAAGGTAGGTGTGTATCACAGGAGCTATATCTCTGGGACATGGTACAAGGAAGCTGTGGATGAGAC
>NC_056744.1:1831578847-1831671347 GCF_019279795.1 Protopterus annectens
GAGGAGGTTTGAAATCTTTTGGTAGACATAAGGACAAGGACATAAAGAGGGTGAGGATTAGGGGCAGGATTAAGGACAAGAAAAGGAGTCAGATTTTAGAGTTAGCATTAGGTATGGGGTTATGACCTGGGATAAGAGAATGGTTAAGGATAGCACTGGAATCTACTATTTAATAAGATTAAGAAAAGAGTTTGGATTTGGAAAAGGATTAGGGATCGATTAGTATTAGGTAAGGGTCTGAGACAGAGATGAGGTTGGGATACAAGCTGAATCAAAGGGAAATATAGGATGGCAATTTGGGATACAGTTAGTGTTCGGATTTCGATGGGATACGGATAAGGACAGAGGTAAGATAGGAGTTAATAGTAAAGTTAGGGATATAGATAGGTATTGAGAGCAGAGATAGTGGTTGGGTTAGGAATGGTGTTGGAGTTAGGAAAAGACAGCAGGATATACTTTAGTATTTAACATGATACAGGGATATGGACAGTGACAGAGCTGGATATGGGATAGCAGTAAGGACAGAGAGAGGTACAGAGCTGGGATATGGGATAGCAGTAAGGACGGACAGAGCTGTGATATGGGATAGCAGTAAGGACAGAGAGAGGGAGAGGTAGCGAGTTTAGATAATGACAGGGATAGCACTGGGAATAAGGTTAGGGACAGGGTTAGAACAGGCACCTGTATATGGATATGATTTGGGATAAGAGCAGGATTAGGGACAAGTTAAAAAGAATGGATATGGTTAGACAACTGGTTAGGGACAAGACCCTGGCTGGGAATGTGGTAGGTTTATGGGCGCAATAAGAAGAGGAGGTAGGGCTAGAAAACTGGTAAAGGTAAACACTATGATTGGGATAAGGGTGGGGTTAAAGAAAGGCTGATATCAGGTAGGGTTAGGGATATGGTTAGAATCTGGGATAGAGTTCGATACAGTGATAACTGTGGGATTTAGTACCAATGTAGGAACAAGGGCTGTGATTTGTGCTACAGCTGGTAGTACTGACAGAGCTGTGATATTACGTAGAGACAGGATAGGTCTGGATTTTCGTGGCAACTTTTGAGGGGTTTCATTCATTTGATCTAAAGTCAAAATATCTAGAAGCTGTTGTTGGCACAAAACACTCAAGACTATCAAAAACTTAGAATTTGCCCTTTCACTGTTGTGTAATCTCACAGTTGATATATATTAGGTGCAAGGGGGTGTGGGAGTTATGGGGTGCAGAGCGGGCTAACCCCCAGCATAAAAATAGGTATTTATTTTTCAATATTATCAGTTTAGATATTTTGAGTGTTAGACATTATGACATATGCCCATTTAGAGAGAGATGTCTGAGATTTTGAATAAGGTTGTGTTAAGCAAAGGGTAGAGAGCAGATAAGAACCAAGAAGAACATTGTGGGTTAGCATGAGGACAGAAATATATGTCACTACATTTACCTTACGTGACAGCAGAAGAGGACAGTTATCTAATCTGCCCATTTGGATACATCTAATAGGTAGCTATTGTCTCTTCCCACCTGTGGTTTGCCTGTTTCTTCCTGCTGTCCCATGGCCTCTTAAAGGCCCTTGTAGATTTGCAACCCACCACCCAATCAGACAGTTTGCTTCAGAAGTCCACTACTCTGAGAAAAACATTTCTCAGGTCTTTGTTGACATGAGCACCTCCAACTTCATTTCATAGTCTGTTTCTGTGCTTGTGTTATGCTGTTTCACTTCTTCAGTCTAGAACCTTGGGCATCCATGCTATAATAGCCCCTCTCTCCATCCATACTTTACCCCCTCTAAAGTCTAATGCATACAAGTTCAACAGGTCTGGCAATTGGCTTAGGAGCTGTTTCCTGTGGTGCAAGGTTTGATTCCCACAACCTTCATAGTCTAACAGCATGACTCTGAACAAGTCACTTAACCAGACCCTGCTACCAGGCTGAGTCTGAAAAAGCTTCATGGAGATCAGTGCTCTATTCTGGAAAACAAATACAGATAAAATAAACAATACTAAATGCTGCCATACTGCAACCTTCCAGCTAACCAATTACAATGAATGCCTTCATCTGGATTCCTTCTAGCTGTTTCACATCCCTTTCCTTGTAAGGTCTGCAGACTTGCACACAGCATTCTAGATGAGCTCTCACCACTGTGTAGTTCAGTGACAGTATACGCTCCATATCCCTGGAGTGCAGACCTAAAAAGTGCAGCATAACATTTTTCGGGCAGTTAATGCTGCTCTCTGTACTTCTAACGGATGGTCAAAGGCTGCTATGATTATCACTCTTAGATCTTTTGCAACCACTTCTTTTAATTTAGCATCCCCTTACATGTAACCTCAACTACCATCTCTTTGCTCAACTGCAGAAGACCTCGGGGAACACATTCAGGCTGTTCTCCTTCCAGGACTGTGGCCCTGCTTTTCTGTCCCCTGAACATAAGCTGTTTATCACTCACTACTCCACAATATCAGAAACAAATATGTTAAATATAGGGGGGGGGGGGATCCATCACTGATCCTCACAGGACTCCACCAGTCAGTTCCCTAAGCCTAGATAGCTCCCCCCTCACATTCTTAGCTCTTCCTTACAGCCATTTCTGTAGCCAGTTCATGTATGTCTCTCCTACTCCTAGTTCATTTAATTACAATGTAGTCTTTGATATTGCTCAGAGATAAATGCCCTAATAAAGTCCAAACAGGCCATACTCACTGGCATTCCATCATCCATCTCTGCTGTTATCCAGTCACAGGCCACACCCACTGACATCTCCACTATTATCCTGTCAGACAACACCCACTGACATTCCCTTATCTAACTCTGCTGGTACCCAGTCACAGACCACACCCATTGTCACTCCCTCATCCATCTCTACCATTACTATCAAAGACAGCTCCCACCAACACTCCCTCATCCATCCCTACTATTACTCAGACCACACCCACTGACACTCCCTCATCACGCCCACAGATACTCCCTCATTTAACTCTGCTGTTAC
Source organism: Protopterus annectens (assembly GCF_019279795.1). Classification (NCBI taxonomy): domain Eukaryota; kingdom Metazoa; phylum Chordata; order Ceratodontiformes; family Protopteridae; genus Protopterus; species Protopterus annectens. Next base: position 1,831,581,833 of record NC_056744.1, read on the forward strand.
CCAGTCAAAAAAGTGCAAGATTCACTGGCAGTGAAGCCTGGGACCTGAAACTGCCCTGTCTTTTAGAAAGGTCTCAGGACACTACCTCTCAAGTCCCCCCCCCCATCATCTTCCCTGCCACCACCAACAGAGATTCAGATCTTGCTGCTGAAAATGGCAGCAAACGGCTGCCAGCAGATAACCACAATTACATGCGAGTGTTATCTTTTCTATTCACTTCCACGTAACCATGGGATTTATTTCACTGTTGACTGAAAGGAACTAGTCAGACATACTTTAGTAAAATGTTCATAGTTTAACATGAGCTCCCTATCAGTAGTGCAAAACCTAACTCTGCAAATCCCTATACCTGGAGATATAAACTGTGATTTAAATAAAATAGTAAATGCTAAAATTAGTCCTTAAAATATTTGTTACAGACTGCTTTGCATCCTGACATGGAGGGGCTTCCCCCAAATCTTGGTTACTTATGTATACTAACCTCAAAGCCGAACACCCCAGGACCATATAGCCTCAGACTTGAGACACATTCCCTCCATATATGCGCTCTTACTTCGGCAATTTCAAGGCTCAAAGTTAACCCCAGTCATTTCAACAGACACCCTTGACAGTGCACACAACTCTGTTTTAGCATGGATCACATACTATTCATCTTGCTTTAAACTTATTTTATAAAACATTGGAGTAGAGTTCAGACAGCACTGTATAATACTGCACACCTGGATCATTCTGTCATTAATTCACTCACCCCCACTTAATGTAGTGGATGGATGTGGATGACTCAGAATTTGTCCCAACATTCACTGTGTGCAAGACATTTTTAAGTTTGCCCAAACAGGGTGACAACCCATCATAAGATGTAAACTCCAGCTCATGACACATTGTCATATTTTATTGGTTTTAACAGATTTTACTTTAAACTTAAAACCTCCAAACTAGGCTTCCTTGCAAAGATCATGCTTTCTCAGTCCTTCCTCGTAAACTCTAGGGATCTTGCCCCTCTTTTCTTAAACTTAACCCCTTCCTATCCTACTTCACTTCACAAACCTTGGCTGACTGTACTTTTCATTGTGATTTTTCTGACATGTTAACTCTGATATTTGTTCTGTGTATAATGCATGTATAAATTGCGTTTTGTCAGTCGTTCTGTGTATAAAGCAGGTATATACTGCATTTTGTCAGTCACTCTGAATATAATGCATGTTTACAACCTCAAAGCAACTCTGATATTCATTTTATCTGTAAAGTATGTTTATATTGTATACTATCATACACTCTTTTATAAAATGTCATATTGATTGTGTTTACCCTTAGACTGAGACTGAAATAGGTCCAGTCATACCTCTCAACCTACCAGATTTTCATACAATGCTCATATTTTTGTCTGTTCATCAAAAATCTGTGGTTTTCTGGCAAATCACTGGGATGATCTGAGTGCTGAAGTCACTAAATAACATACATTTGAATTTCAGACTTCAAATCCTTCAGAAAATGTACGTTAAAACAAACCCTGTTCTAGCAACTTTCTAAGTTTATAAGAGCAATATTTAAAATGTGTCCCTATTTTTGGGCCTTTGTCCCCCCATTTTGTTGGGATTTGTCCAGATCTTTTGCACTAAGAGGTTGAGAGATAGGATCAGTGCTCTTAGCCAGGCTAACAAATTCAAAATAAAATAAAAATACTCATATTATTTGTAGAGTACTTAGAACTAAATCATCTGATTAAAAGAGTTGAAGTTGATGTGTTGCTGTATGGACTTGCATCTCGAAGCCCAGTTGTCTATTTCTCCCCTACTGGCCAGAGATCTGGTTTTGTCTGGGTGTTGCTGTATGGACTTGCATCGAAGGCCAGTTGTCTATTTCTCCCCTACTGGCCAGAGATCTGGTTTTGTCAGGGTGTTGCTGTATGGACTTGCATCTCGAAGCCCAGTTGTCTATTTCTCCCCTACTGGCCAGAGATCTGGTTTTGTCTGGGTGTTGCTGTATGGACTTGCATCGAAGGCCAGTTGTCTATTTCTCCCCTACTGGCCAGAGATCTGGTTTTGTCAGGGTGTTGCTGTATGGACTTGCATCTCGAAGCCCAGTTGTCTATTTCTCCCCTACTGGCCAGAGATCTGGTTTTGTCTGGGTGTTGCTGTATGGACTTGCATCGAAGGCCAGTTGTCTATTTCTCCCCTACTGGCCAGAGATCTGGTTTTGTCAGGGTGTTGCTGTATGGACTTGCATCTCGAAGCCCAGTTGTCTATTTCTCCCCTACTGGCCAGAGATCTGGTTTTGTCAGGGTGTTGCTGTATGGACTTGCAACTCGAAGCCCAGTTGTCTATTTCTCCCCTACTGGCCAGAGATCTGGTTTTGTCAGGGAACTTTCTGGATACTTCCTTCACTTTCCATCCTGCCAGTTGATTGAGGACCAATATATGAAGCCTGATCAACAGGTAAGCTTCGGTGATTCATGCTGAAGTGACAGACTAGTTCACAAAAATTATGAAACTAAGCTCAGAATGCAAAACCTTGAATATGTCAACAGAGTGCAGACAGCAAAACCCTCAGTGTGAAGTCCCTGCCACTTTCTCAAGGCCTTTCCCCCCAGGTATTTCACTGGATCAGTCTGTTGCTTCAGAAGGACTCGCTGACACACATTGTATTTTCCTAATTCTGGACTACTGCTACTTCCTCTACAGTCCTGTCCTTTCTAGGATCAGACCTACCACAATTTTTCAAAGTAACCATACCTGTCCTGTTCTACAAGCTCTGTCCCCCGATAAAAAAATCAGTGATTATTAGTTATCTGCCTTATATCCCAAAACTTACTGTTACATCTAACCTCCTGCTGTCATTACTGGATTCTGTGCCTTAATACAGTCTGCATTACTTCTTGCCTCTTCCTGAATAGCAACTGCAATAACTTGCTTTCTACCTTTTCTCGTGATTCATCCCATTATCCACACCTCCTATTTCCTCCTTTTTATAGCATCCCTGTTTTCTGAGTGCTGTGTTCCTGCCTCAGTCTGCTTGACTCTGTATTCACCAAGGCCTCTGTATTAACCTCCTTTCTCCTATTCTGCATTCATATCCTACTTTACTTACCCTCCCGTCTGTCCTTCTGCAATAGATCCTCCCTTTACATAAGATTCCTTACCTTCCTATCCCTCTCCTGTTGCCATAAGATTCCTTACCTTCCTATCCCTCTCCTGTTGCCATAAGATTCCTTACCTTCCTATCCCTCTCCTGTTGCCATAAGATTCCTTACCTTCCTATCCCTCTCCTGTTGCCATAAGATTCCTTACCTTCCTATCCCTCTCCTGTTGCCATAAGATTCCTTACCTTCCTATCCCTCTCCTGTATCTTTCATCCTTATTCTCTTCTCACTCCCACCATCCCTGTTCAACTACTTAAACTCTTGGCTCCTAGAAATGCTATTCTGGAATTTTTCCAACACTGGCCTCCTTTGCCCATGCATAATCTTCTCTGTTTGACCCTGTAAACTGCTTGCCCATTCTCACCCCTTCCTTCCTTGATTGTTCACCTCCTGTTCTCAGATCCCTACATTTCCCATTTCTGCTTCTCGGTCTTCTCATTAGTTGCACAGCTGAGCCCTCTACACAAGTCCGTGAACCACATTTCCAGAACATACCTGGAGCATCTTACTCTACCACCCATATCTTCTCTTAATAATCAACTTCATTGGTATTGAAAAATGCTGATAAAAAAGGTATGGGGGTTGTACTTGGCCAGTCACATGCCTAGAGGTAAATTAACTCACTGATGTTTCCTCTCTAACTTGTACTAGAAAGGCTTTTATTTCATGTTACATTTGGCTGTTTGAATTTTGCTACTTCTGACTGAGCTTGTTCATTTGATGTACACCAACATGGCCTATTATGTGGTCGTGCTTTACGTGGCTGCACTGAGCATCGATACCAAATGGTGCCCAACTAATGGACCCGGATTTAAACAGATCCACGTAAGCAGCTCCACTTGGCTTAGTTTTTTTTTCCTACTTACACTTAGGAGGCACTGAACTGATGCATTAACTATGGGTACAAGCTCATCCAATGCATTTAAAAGCAGCAGTACCCCTCATTAGATGTATAATAGCACACCAAGATGGTCAGCACAGACTTCCTAATTACACTTAAGAGGTACTGAAGTAATAAATTAACTATGGGTACAAGCTCATCCAATGCATTTAAAAGCAGCAGTACCCTCAGCAAATGTAGAATAGCACACCATAGGTTCATAGGTAGGTACTAGGCTATCGGCCCAAGGGCCTATGTAAGCCTAGCCAACAAGGTTCCCTGCCATACGCCACCCAAGAAAGTTATTTTCCTGTGCCACTGTCAAGCAGAAACACAGACATGATCCCCGGGGTGTATTTCCTATTTCCCATCCACTCATCAAGATTTTTCTTGAAGAGTGCTAGTAAAGAACTTTGCTTGACATAGATGGGTATCCAGTTCCAGAGTATGGGAAGTCTCTGGGACAGGAATCTATCCCTCCAGCATGTCCAGTTTATTGTGGTAACAATATTTAGGCCCCTAGAGCATGTAGCTCGGAGGGATTGGGATTTCTTTAGGTGTAGCATGTCCAACAGCTCCGAGGTTGACATAGCTTTATATGTTAGGCAGAGATCACCTCGGAGTAGGCTATTTGCTACGGAGTAAAGCTGGAGTTTTTTGAGGTGGTCAGTGTAGGGAATTTGTTTGAGGCCAGTAATCCTCTTTGTGAGGTACTTCTGTGGCCTTTCCAGCTGCTGCAGATGTCTTGTGAGGTACATTCCAAAAGGGGCATTGTACTCTATAATGGGTCTAATGAGTGTCGAGTAGAGGGGAACAATGACCTCTTTTTTCCTGGATGAGAACCCTTTTATGATGAGGTGTGCCACATAGGACTTCCTGACTACTGTGGCGATGTGACTATCAAAGGAGATACTACTGTCCACCTGGGTCCCAAGGTCTCATCACACATTCGGTGTTAAGTAGATTGCTGCCTATGTGGTAGTTCATGGGTGCAGAGTTTTTACCAAAGGGGCAGGGCTTACCCAGCACCTACAGGGAGGCAAAGAATAAATGGCAATGACTCAGGCTCTGGCGAAACACAAGCCATAAATGATGATTTTGACTATGCCCACCCAGATATACCTAGAAGAAGTGAGCGACTAGCCCAAAAAGGAAGCAACAATGGACAACAGGGTTTTCAAGTTCCCCAGGGCAGACCACGGGGGAAAACGAATCATTTCCAGCAAAATTCATGGGGAAAGAGGCATTAGATGGTAGTAGCAAAACCTTGTTAAACACTTCACTGTTTTTTATTGAAGAAGAACAAGGTGAATGCAGAATTAAGACCATTAACAATTTCTCCATTTACAATTTTACTGAGTTGGAAATTTCTTCTCATTTTTTTGAGCTGTTTACTAAAGGGTTACAATACGTCCCACATAGGGCCAGCTTCCTTCCAAAACTCTTGATTGAGTTGAAATTATTCATTAGAAACTTGAATTTAACATCACTTTTTAAAACTCAAGGTGTCCAGGACACAACATTGCACAGAAGCAGTACTTTTAATCCCCCTACCCATCCTACTCTCAAAATTTATGAAGAGTTAATTGAGAATACCCTGAGAGAGAATCTCGGCAGAAAACAGGTATCTCACCCTCCTAATTTTCCACAAAGATTACAACTAATCGTAGATACATTAAAAAAAGAAAGGATTCGAGTGATGAAACCTGACAAGGGAGGGGGTATTGTTTTAATGCACCAACTAGAATATGAAAATTACATACATGACTTACTACAGGATGACAACATTTACGAAGCTATTTCTTTAAATGAGTTAAACATTGCACTAGCCAGTATAAAATATTCTTTATACGACCTATTAATGCAAGGTGCTATTGATGAAAAGTCCTACAACTACCTTTTGGTATCCAAACCAAAAACCCCCATTTTATTTGGTATACCTAAGGTTCATAAAGGGGTTAATCCTTTAAAATTCCGCCCGATTGTTGCAGGAGCAGGGAGCATAACGGAACCTCTGAGTAAATTTGTTGACTTTCGTCTAAAGAACTATGTCTCTAGACTAACTTTTGTATGTAAAGATTCCTGGGAATTTTTAACCCACTTGGACCAAGACATTGATAACTCTAACTTGTTCATGGCAACGATCGACATAGTCGAACTGTTTCCCAGCATCCCTCACAGTACAGGGATATTATGGTTTAGCGAAATGCTAAGCAGAGAATCTAATTTGAATAACGGACTAATAAACTTAGTTATAGAATTTATGTCTATGGTTCTTTCTAACAATTTCATTTATTTTAATGGCAAATTTTTTCGTCAAATAAGTGGAGTAGCCATGGGCACACTATGCGCCAGTGCGTATGCCAACATAGTGCTACACAAGTGGGAAACTGAATACATCCATTCCACCAATTGGAATCAGCACATTAGATTTTACAAAAGATATCTGGATGATATCTGTATCCTTTGGGATGGTACAGAAGAGCTATTTTATTCCTTCATTAACTACTTGAACAACACGACCACCTTTCTCAAATTTACTTATGCCTTTAATGACACTACTTTGCACTATCTAGATGTCCATTTGACAAAAAATCCAAGTAACAAGGGTTTCCTGTCTAAGGTGTATAGAAAGGAGACATATTCGAACTCCTTTCTTCACTTTGACAGTGGGCACCCTCCGTATGTCAAGAAAGGTATTATTAAAGGTCAGTTAATTCGAGCATGCAGAATGTGCAGCACTTCAGACTTTTTACTGGAAGAAATTGATTTTCTCAGAACACTGTTTCTAGAAAGGGGTTACCCTCCAAGTTTTTTTCAGGATATCCTTAGTGAGGTTCTTAACAAAAGAGACAAGTGTTTTCCACCGTTGATAGGCACAGGAGCTCCGTTCCCTAGAGCTCAACCAACTACAGTTCACAACATCTCCAAGAGTTTTGTGTATACCTACTCAGCTTACGCATTGCTTATAGAAAAGACTATGAAGAATTTCTGGCCAGTGGTCATTTCCCATGAGGAACTAGCTAATTTGTTCCAAACTAGCCTTTCCTTTATTAGAGGAATACCAATTTGAAAGGTATTTTTGAACAAAGTATGCTTAACAAAGGCAAGGTTGATTATTCTAGTTGCAACAAGAAGAAAGGGACGTTTCAATGTGGTAGATGTCATCAATGCCCCTCCATCTCAAACACTCACAAGATACACATCACCGCCCGTAACATCACTCTAACAGCGAGTACTACTCTTGTTACTCATCGGGAGTGGTATATCTAGGGTTATGTGGGGTTTGTGCATCTTTTTATGTAGGCAAAACAGAAAGGGCACTGAAACGAAGGATATACGAACATCTTTATGACATCAAATGCAAGAAAGAAACAAATGCTTTTTTCAAGCATTCTTTAGTTTGTCCTAATATGTCCATTCGTTTCTTTGTTCTTGAAAAAGTTTGTCCTGATCAGAGAGGAGGGGACTGGGAAACCACACTCTCTTCTAGGGAATTGATGTGGCAAATCAGGCTGAATGCGACAAGATACCCAGGCCTTAATGACAGTGTAAGCATAGTCAGCATACTCAAAGCCAAAAGAAATGTTCTTTAAAGTTGTAATAGTTCCCTACAAGTTGGCTTCTGTTATGTCTAGGTTGCACTTTTTTCCTTTCTCCTTCCAACCCCCCCCCTTCCCCACCTTCTTTCCTTTTTCATTGTTTGCTCCAGCAGTATCTATGCATATTTTCCCATTTCACATTTCACTAACATTTAAGCAATAAGTTATAGCATCGTACATGATTAACCTAGGGCTTCTATTTCCTTTTTTAGATCAGTTCACTCATAGCAGATAATTCAGTTACATGACGTTTCTGTATTTATCAGTTCTCAAAACACAGATTTTTTATAGACAAGAATACTTTCAGCTTTTTTATGTGTTTTTAGAATATTTATGACTAAATGGTCTACTAATCTAGGCTTCAAAATGCATTTGTAACATTGCATATAATAAAGCAGTCAAGGAGTTTGTTTTTTAAAAAAGCAGCATTTTCTTATGGTTAACATTTAAAAGTGTTTTTAATTAACTTAACAAATTAATGTACCCTAATTGTTTTTAGTCAATTAACCAATGAGTTTAAGCTAAGCACTATATAATAAACATGTGAAGGTATTGGTTTTTACACTTGATAAAGCCTGGTAGTACCGGGCGAAAGCGCTCATGGTTTGAAGAATTGTGGATTAAAATCATTTTTTTGATTCTACTTTGGCTATTTATTTGCTGTGAATGAAAGTCTTATTTTAACTGGATCATACACCAGCAATTTTTACATCATACTTGTTGGGGCTGCACAGCATTTTCTCCGGTCAAGATCCCTAGGTTTTCTGCATCTTGCTTTGTTGGTTTTTGAGTGCTTGACATTTTTACTATCAAAGGAGATACTACTGTCCACCTGGGTCCCAAGGTCTCATCACACATTCGGTGTTAAGTAGATTGCTGCCTATGTGGTAGTTCATGGGTACAGAGTTTTTACCAAAGGGGATTACACTGCACTTTTTGGCATTGAGCTTGAGGCCATGGCTCTGACACCAGGCATCTGTCTCAACGAGGCCCTTCTGTAGGATGTCCACATAACTTGGGGACTTGACTATGGCTCCTAGTTTGCAGTCATCTGCGAACTTCATTAGCCAGAGGCCTTCTGTGTTAGCCTGTATTTCAGAGAAGTAGATACCAAATAGGAGAGGCCCCAGGACGGAACCCTGTGGTACTCCACTTGTCACTGCTTTGAGGTCAGATTTGGAGTCTGCAACTTTTACAGTGTGGGTTCTGTCAGTGAGCCAGTTGGCAACCCATCTTGTGACGTAGGGATTTATACCTAGTTTAGCTATAATTTCAGAATGGGGAATGGTGTTGAAAGCCTTGGCGAAGTCAAGATAGGCTGTGTGAACCACCTTACCCTCATCTATGGCTTTGGTGACTGCCTCAAAGAAGTCAATCAGGTTCAGGAGGCATGATCTGTCTTTCACAAACCCAAACTGGGTGGAATCCAGTGTTTGGAGGTTACCAACGTCTTTGTTTATGAGTTCCATGATGATACGTTCCATGGCCTTGCAGACCAGGCTCGTCAGGCTAATAGGTCGATAGTTCCTGGGATGAGTGGTGGCTCCCCCTTTGTGGAGTGGGATAACTGTTGCTGTGCGCCATTCAGTGGGCACAAAGCCTGATGCGAGTCTATTATTGAACATGGTGCTTAAGTGGGGAGCCAGTTCATTCTGAAGTTTGTGTAAAACGCAGCCTGGGATGTTGTCCGATCCCATGGATGCTGTGTTTTTGGCTTTGGAGAGTGCAGCTTTTACCTGCATAGTTGTGATTACAGGGACTCTGCATTCTTCCTGCATAGATTTGGGCCCTTTAGGAGGTGGGAGGGGGGGTAATGTTAGCACTGAACCTATCTGCCAGGATGTTGGCAATATAAGTTGGTTCTGTAATTTTTGTACCTTTGTGCTGTAACTCAGAGCAGATCTGGGTATTGCCATCAATATTCTTGACATAGCTATAGAATGCTTTGTGGCTGTCCTTAGAATTAGTGGTGATTTTCTTTTCATAGCTAGCTTTGGAGGATCTTATAAGGGATCTCAGCTTCTTACTGAGGCTGACCAGGGAGCTCCTCCACTCATGGGATTTTACTCTCTTTTGCAGCAGTTTCTTCTTTCTGTTGTACAGTTTGTTTATGGCAGGGGACCACCACATTGACTTCCTTTTTTTGGGAGGATAGCGTCTTGGTTGTTTGGGATAGCATGATCCATGCACTTGTGTAAGTGCTTATAGAGTGCATTTGTGTAGGATTCAGCAGTCGTAACTGTATTGTCCATCTGCATGGGTGTCATGAAGTTCACCACTTCTGTCTTAAGAAGCATGAAGTTGGCTTTGGAGAAATGTTTTACCGTGGTTTCTTTAATGGGGGGTGGGGGCAAGATGTGGATATCAAGGGTGATTAGCTTATTGTCGGATCGGACCAACGAGGAGTTGACTTCAGGTGTGGAACACCCGTCACTCATGTTGGTAATGACTAGGTCTAGGATACTGTTGCCCCTGGTGGGGGTGTGGATAAACTGATCCAGGGCACTGGAGTTTATGAATTACAGAAAGCGTTGAGCTAAGGAGTTGGTACACCAGTAATTTTCCCAGTTAATGGTGGGGTAGTTGAAGTCGCCCATTATTAGGGTGTTTGGTTGAACCCTAATATTTTCCAGTACATCAAGAAAAGAGGAGTGGGAATCCTGGGGCATGGTGGGGGATCTGTAGCAAGCTACAATTTGGATTGCAGTTTTGCCCAGAGTTAGTTGCACTTGGTTAACCTCGGATGCATTATGTTGAGCAACTAGCCTGGAGGTGTGGCTATCCTTAATGAATATGGACACACATCCGCCTTTGGTGTTTCGGTCCAGGTTACATGGCCGAAAAGTGTGGTACGAGTTATAGCCTGGTAGTGCAGGGGTGCTCTCTGGAGCCTTGAACCAGGTCTCAGTCACTGCACAGATATCAATGTCCTCCATTTTAAGGAGTGCCTCAAATGAGTGCATTTTGAGATTTAGACTTCTAGCATTGAGTAGCATTACCCTCAGTTTTTGCTTGCCTGTTCCTGTTATGGTGGTGAATTTGTTATTTGAATCTTGCCTAAAAAAGGCACTATTGGGTCAGTAAGAACCTTAGCCAGTGTCCGGAATCCCAGGGGTGACAGGTGCAAGCCATCTGTGGCAAAGCATCGTGGTTTGTCGGCCATGTCATCCCAAGCAGACAGATACTGGATCCTCTTAGAATGACACCAGAATCTTAGCCAATTGTTGAAGTCAATCATTTTGTCCTTGTACTGCAGTATCATTCGGGGTGATGGCAGAATGCTACTCAGGGCTAGGGTCATACCTGCCTGGGCTACAAGATTGGAGAGCTCTTCCATGTCTCTTTTCCATGTAGTCCAGGGAGGTACGTCTCAGGTCGTTCACACCAATATGGACAATGACGAGTCATATTTGTACTTGTTATGGAGTGACATGAGTGCGTGGGCTATGTGGCGGATCCTGGTACCCAACAGGCAGCTGACAGTAACCTTCTCCTTGTTTAGCCTGGTGAGTGGGACATCAGTGTGCCTGACTATAGAGTCACCTATGACTAGTGTGTTGGGTACGTTGTTTTGCCTTATTGGCTGTGGTTGAGTGGCACACTGAGTCTGTGGGCTATGTGTCATTTGGGTTGTGTTGGGGGATGGAGGTTGCTTGCGTTTCTGCTTTGGAGGTCTCTGTTGCTTAGACAGATTATTATTGAGAGCCTCCACAAATGTTGTTGTGTTACTATGTGTGGATTTTGGTGGTGTAGATTTAGTGAGAATATGTGATGAGTGCGGTGTGGTGCAAATGTTTACCTTCTCCTCATGACTGTCAAGTTCAGTCTTGGTTGGAGAGAGCTTTACCTCCAGTTTGGCTAGACAAGTGCATCTCTCACAGGTTATAGTGTTGGGTGGTAGGAGGAGAGGGTTGTCTGTGTACATGAAGCAATTTCTACATTGCCCCAAGATGCCCAGATTCATCAGATAGATAGAAGAGAACACTGGGAGCTGACCCTTGGACATGCCTGAATAAAAAACTATTTTCCTGTAGATAAGTGAGGAAAGTGAGTACAAGAGCTGTTTTTCTCTAAGCAAGTGAGGAAAGTAAGTACCAAAACTGTTTTCCTCTAGGTAATGAGGAAGTTTGAGTGCTGTAGTAATTAGTAGCTTATATAGTGCTTACAAGTTCTGAACAAGTGCTGAGCATGAATAAGCAAATTTAAGTGCTAAAACTAAGAATCTGTATCTGCACTAGATGAGTTACAGGACAGAAACAAATGCAAATGCAGGCTTTCAAATCAGAAAGTTGAGAGAGATGGAAGAGATTGCCCAAACGGCCAATAACTACAATTTCTGGGCCAGAACAACTCCTTATGTGGTAGACAGGTTACCTAGTGCTTACCACTACCACTGATAAGCTAGAATGCTTTCCTCCAACACAGAAAGGCTTGGGGGGGCTCAAAAGCTTACATACAGTCCTGTTTACAGCAAATCTGTATCTGGAACACTAGTTACAGGAAAGGTAGGAAACAGGCTTACAGTTTTTTTTTACAGAAAAGTAGTAAAAAACAATTCACATTCAGTGCAAGCTAGCACACTTGAGTATGTAGCAACATTAGACCAAACACAGTTTAAAAATGCAATTAAATTAAAAAGGACTAAAAGCAAGTGCAGAAAGAGTTTATTAGGTAGAAGGGACTGGGGGAGTGCCCCAGATCAAATCTACAGTGGGGCGGGCAACTGCAAAAGCCACCAAATGTGGACAAAACAGTTTCAACAGAGATCTAAGCAACAGTACAAACTCTAAAACCAAAAAAATATACTCAGTTCTGTATATTTGCAGATCAGTCTCTCAGACCAGGGAGACAGAGATCTAAGCAACAATTAAACTCTATAACCAAAAAAAAATGCACTCAGCTCTGTATATTTGCAGATAGTCTGGAAGGCAGTCTCTCAGAACACAGGTTCCAGCAATTAAATGCTGATGGTCAGGAGGTACTGAACTGATAAATTAACTATGGATACAAGCTCATCCAATGCATTTAAAAGCAGCAGTACCCCTCACCAAATGTATAATAGCACATGAAGATGGTCAGCACACAGCAAAGGACGTATCAGGCCCAACAAAGGGCTGTGATGTCACTGGTCTCAAGTGCTTAGTTCACTGGAAAGAGATGAGTCTCCTCTGCGTGGGCTTTCTTACTGGCTACCTTCTTGGTCTTGCTTTGCCTGAAACCGTGCTCGGTTACTTGGACTGCTGCATCCAGATGGAGAGTTGTTAAGATGACGCATTAATTTTATCCTACTTTCAGATATTTTCTTTCATTACCTACTTCCCCTCAAGGGTCTCTGTTTCAAGGGTAGTTTGCATCCACAGAAATATCTTTACTTTCTGTGCCAGTGTGAATATCTGGTTTTGTTCACATTTGTGCTGCCTTGCTGTTGGTGCTCAAACCCCTTCTATTGTTTCTGTCTGGCCTCTGCTGTGCTACTCCCTGTTCAGACTCCTATCTTCATACCAAGCTCAACAGTGTGGCCAATGATTCATGGAAAAACAGCATAGGGTTGGGATTTGACAGAATTGGGTTACGGTAGGCTCAGGGTATTGGATATCATTGGGAACACAGAAAAAAGGTCAGAATTTGGGACAGAAGTAGAGGTTAGGAAGAAGGACAAGACTGGAGTATGGAACAGGACATGGACAGTGTTAGGAAAGCTGTATGGTAAAAGAGAGGGTTATGACAAGGCTAGGCACAGCGCTGTGATTTCAGCTAGGGTTAGGGATTGACAAGGATATGCTTCAGATATGGGTAAGATGTAGGACTCATGACAGGAGATAAGTTATGGAAAGGGCGAGTGAGAGAGTTATGATAGGTATAGTATTACAAATATGGTTACAAACAAGGCTAGAGCCAGAGCCAAGATTTGGGATAAGGTGGTGTAGAGATAGGGTTGAGATAGAAGTAGGATTACAGCTAAGGCCAGGTATAGCGTGGGGTAAAATTAGGGACAGGGTTAGAAATTCAATAGGAACTTAGATTTAGGATGGTGCAAAGTTGAGATTTTACATAGTTAGCAGTAGGGTTAGGAAATGGTATTGAGTTACAGCAGGGATGGCATAGGAATCTGGGGACGGATTAGGGACACTGGCACTATGATACACAGGACCCATGTCCAGACTACAGACTAACTGGTTACATACACCACATGAAGGAAGGAAATATGATCATTGTGTTAAGAAATGGCATTAAGGTGAACAAAAACAGAGCAGTTACAAAGTGATTTTTACATCTCCTGGAAAGTATGGAGAAAGTAGTACAGAAAGGTAGAAACCTTGCCATAAATACCAGACTAAATAAATAATGGTGCAGAAGAACAGGCTGCATCTATAGCAAATGGATCTATGGCTCTCTACTCCAAGTAACTATGGGAGACAAAATATAGGCAACTCTTCCAAGACTTGGTGATAAAAAGCAAAAGTAGACCCTAGCGAGTATGCCAGTGTCTCTACTCCTCTTAATAGCAAGCAGGTGACTCTTTCAAAGAAATGAAACAAAGTTATAAAATGGTTAGTCAAAACTGGGAGTCTACAGTAGAAAACCACATACATGTCCATTTCCAATGCACTGTACCAACAGTGAGGTTTTTCACAATGCATGTATACACTGCAGTCACACACTGCCTGTACCATATAGTAAAATGCAGACATGACACTGTCTCTACCTGTGGTGAAAGGCAGGTGTGGCACATTCTCTACCTGCGGTATTTGGCAAAAGACAAGTGTGTTGCAGTTTCTGCCTCTGGTATTTGGTGAAAGGCTGGTGTACGTTACAGCAGATGTAGCAGAGTCTATACCTATGGAATACAATGAAAGGTGTGTTACAACAGGTGTGGCAGTCTTCAACTATGGAATACTGTGAAAGTCAGGAGGTGTACGTTATAGTAGGTGTGGTACAATCTGTGTATTTGGTATACAGTGAAAAGCAGGTGTATGACCTTTGGAATATGGTAAAAAGCAGGTGGATAATACAGCAGGCATGACAGTTTCTACAGGTGTTACATGGTGAAAGGCAGGTACATAATACAACAGGTTTGGCGTAACCTCTACCTATCATATACAGTGAAAATGGGAGTATCTTATAGCTTTATCTATCTGGGATATATGGTGAAAAGGGTGCACATTACAGTGGGGTGGCACATTCTTTACCTGTGTTATGTGGTGAAAGGCAGGTGTACCTTACAGCAGGTGTGGCATGGATTCTACTAGTGGCATACAGAGAAAGGGAGATGTATCTTACAGCAGCTGTAGCATAGTTGCTATCTGTGGTTTATTATGAAAGCCAGGTACATCTTACAGAATAGCTACTTGTGATGTACAGGGAAAGGCAGTTGTGGCGTGGTCTATCCATGTGGTTTATTATGAAAAGCAGGTGCACCTTACAGCAGGTGTAGCATGGTCTATCCCTGTGGTTTATTATGAAAAGCAGGTGTGGCGTGGTTTATCCCCGTGGTTTATTATGAAAAGCAGGTGTGGCACAGTCTCAACCTGTGGTTTATTATGAACAGCAGGTGTGGCACAGTCTCAACATGTAGTTTATCAGGAAAGGCAGGTTCATCTTGCAGCACAATATCTACTTGGAAATGCAGGTGTGGCACAGTCTCTACTTGTGGTTTATTATGAAAGGAAGGTGCATCTGATAACAGTATCTGTGACATACAGGGAAAGGCAGGTGGTTCTTAGAGCAGATGGTGTGCAGAATCTACTTACGATATATAGAAGGCAATGATATCTTACAGCAGGTACAAAGGCAATGATATCTTACAGCAGGTACAAAGGCAATGATATCTTACAGCAGGTACAACATTGTCATTATCTGTGGTTTGTATGTTAATGAATGAAAAGTTGGTATTCAGAAGCAATAGACCACCACAGCTTTTAATACCATGCCCATATACACCATGAAGCTTGCACTGAAAAACAAAAATAGTTGCATGAAATACTTTTTCTTAGATCTTATGCAATTACTACAGTGGCAACAATAATGAAAAGGTGGTTCATATAAAATAAAATACAAGGCACGTGTTAAACTGCTCTCTTCACACCCGCACCTCAGGTGTGTGTACACTCCCTAATACAGATGTGTTAAACTGCTCTCTTCACACCCATCATGTCATTTACAGGACATTTGTAGCATTTAGCACCTCAGGGGTGTGTACACTCCCTAATACAGATTTCTAGTGTGTCCAAGACAAATCAGATGCTTTGCAACTAGAGTCAGGCAACAAGACATTGCATATTAATGATGGGAGGTGGAGACAGAAAGAGAGGAGGAAAAAAGAGGTGGGGGCTAATGGTGTGAAACGAGTCAGAAAAGAACTCCTGTACTAAATTATTCCAAAATGGTTACCAAAGGAGAAGTCACATATTCCTTCCTTCAAGTAGGTGAGCTGGTCCTTTGACCCTTTTCAGTCACAAGCTGGGTGCAAGGCACAAGTACAAGGAAAATACACTATTTCAAATGTTACACAAGTACACAAAATTTAGTTATGCAATTTTAGCACAGGCCAATATCTTCAGTTGTCCAAAGTACCAAAAATTCTTGTAACACAGTAATACCTTATAAAGAAAAGTTTCCACATGAGAGAAATTAAAATTGATTTATTAGCATTTGTTTACCAGGATGGTCTGACTGGGTACAAAATATAACCCTTTACAACAAAGGCCAAGGCAGAAAATCTCCAAAATGCAGTGTGCATGTATACAAAAACTGAAAAGTAAATATATACATGCATACATAAACAAACTGGAATATAAATATTGTAAAACAAGTATGTGCATAATACAATCTCAAAAACAGTACATACAATGTAATAAATGTTTTAAAAGGTTAAATTGTACATAAAATAAGCTGTGGAATTCAAAAATGAAAAAGGAATGTTTATACTGCATTCACAAGCAGGAAGCAGGAAACGAAATACAAGCATAGCCTGCAAACTGAGGAACACATTTAAGGTTATGAAAGAAGCAGGTAAACAGTGAAACAGTTGGTGATTAGTGGGGTGGGTATAGTCACTGACTGAGTGGAGCAAAAGATGGATGGTGAATTTATATTTACAATAAAAGGAAATCTCTCGTACGAATCTTTAGGAATTATGACTTGTGTATGAATACAAGAGCAAGATGAGAAGTGGAGATAGCTAGGTGTTACAGGCTCTTAAACTTTGAAGGGGGACCACCACATTCCTGATACAATTACTGACATAAGTGATGTAACAGCTTCTTCATTATGCATACTATTCTGTTAGTAATGGCATGGTACCAATTATGTACATCACCCAGTGACTAATGCAAGGCTTGTTTATTAAGCTTATCACTCCATCATCACAATGGTACAGCCCCTCACATCCCAAGAGCATAAAGAGTTCACCTGCAACCACAACACCGAAATGGCATAAAAAGCTTATTTTCCATGACCATTCTTGTGGGGGTAAAATCCCATTGCAGAGGGGTTTCTCACTATTTATTATATTTTCTGTATCTTGGCTTGGAGAAACAGACTATCATCCACCCCCAGTCTAGAGTGTTTTGTTTGTAAAAAGCCATTTACCCTGTTAAGGCATTCATGATTGATGGATTCACTGAGCATGATCTGCTGTCAGTGATAGCATAGCTTATTTAGTATGTACACCACACTATCGGTGAGTGCTGTCAGCGATAGCATAAACTGAATAAGCTATGTTATTGCTGATAGCACTCCCAGCTAGCATAGCTTATTCAGTTGTACACCACACTACTGGTCAGTGCTTTAAGCGATAGCACAGCTTATTCAGTACGCACACCACACAATCAGTCAGTAGCACATACAAGGAGAATCCTGCATCAAGAAAAGCAGTAAAAATAAATGGTCAGAAAGTGGTGGATAAACCACAAAATATTTTACAGAGGTTTTCATCAAACCAAAAATGAGCAATGCTAGATTAACGTCCAATGATATGAAAGTAATGGAGGAAAAACTTGGGCTAGCTGTATCTGCAGGAGCTTTATGTATTTTTTTTTCACTTTAGTATCTTGCATACTCACTTGTCTTTTCTAATGCTGGTTTTTATTTAACCTGGAAATCCAAAGATGAAAACTAGGAGTATGCGTCAGTCAGTGATTCAGGACTGCAAGTTAATGCATGAATTACAGACATTTAACAGCGAATTTGATAATCGCAGGGGAGTGGGTCATGTGATTGGCAGCCTGACACGTTTTTAAGGTTTAGCATTTACTTGTGCCACATGATCTACAGCTGAATGCATCCTTCGCAAGAGTCCCTGACTGCCACAGTAAGGCACAGACAAATCTGCATGTTCTCAGTGACAGACAATACACAGGGAGAAGCAAACCCCCTGAAGCATGTGGCACTATGAGGACATAATCATACATAATCTGTATATTATACCATGTTACACTCTGTCAAGGGGGGTACACAACCACAACTCCTCATCTTCATATTCTCTGAACTGCAAAACTCTGCCCTAGCCTGTACCTCAGGGAATACCAGTACGTCCTGTTCTGGAGAAAGAGGAGCACCTACTAAATGACCAGTCCTGCTCCCCTTCCAAAAAGCATCAACTTATGTTTCACATATGCATCACTGACATAGTAACAAAGTTACGTAGCAACCCTGCCCATTTCATTTTGTTATGTCCACATTAAAAGATTTAAATATTTTTTTTTTTTTATCAACCAAGGAAAGCAAATCAATGTTTAAAGAACTTGAGATTGTTTTTGAGCATCTCATACTATTAAGGAGAATAAGATGAATGTTTGTGTACATGTTGCTTTTTCTTGCTAAAGGTTCATAGGTAATGTGCTGACTCTAAATTGATATTTTACATCCCTAGTTGACAATCCTACGCACTGTGATTTTACCAAACTACGCAACATGTTGATCCAAACGCACATGCAGGATCTGAAGGATGTAACACAAGAGATTCATTATGAAAACTACCGTGCTCAGTGTATCCAGAGCCTAACTCGCACTGTGGCAAAGGACCGCAGCAACCGCAAGTACGTATACAGTATAACCATGATATAACTGGGAGAGGATTTATTCTGGGGGTACATGCTGCAAGTACACAGCACAACCATGACATAATTGGGAGAGGAGTTATTCTGAGGGTATATGACGCAAGTATGTATACAGCACAGCCACAATATAACTGGGAGATGACTTCTGGGGGTGACATGACAAGTATGTGTATACAACACAACCACTAACTCTGAGAAGACTTACGCAGGGGTACGTGGGCTGTTCTATTAGGGTGAAAGATGGCAAAAGGGAAGTAAGGGCACTTTTTTTTTTTTTTTTTTTTTTTTTTACATGCAGTTGGGTAATTTACACATGCAGTTGGGTAAGACGGTGTCAAAGAAAAGTAACATGACAAAATACATATGGAAAAGTGTCTGTTACATGCAGAAGTCATCACAGAAGTAGCATGTAAAACCTGTTGGTCAAACATCATGGCAAACCGCCATAATCTTATTGTCAACTGCCACACAATCTTCATCCAATGCCTGTTAAACCATGTAAACGTTAAGCAGTTACCAGCACAACACAACACCCTCATCATGCCACTATTTGTACTGCTGCCTGTGCTTCCACTTCGCTGCATATTAAACTCTTTTACCCTGTTGCAGATTGCCACGGTACCACTAAAGCAGTGTGACTGCACTAAATGCTGTGTGTGCATTACACTTCCCTATCACTGCACTATTACTCTACACAGTACTACCACAGCATGCTTTATACTGCAATACTACATGCCATGTTGTGTATTAAGTTTCTATGTCACTGTACCACAAAATGTCGGGTGCCACTACATCATACAATACCACACTGCATACTGTATGCACCACAATGTAACTAGACACAACCATGCAATACTACACTGCTCCCACACCAAACAAACAGTGTGTGTGTGTTTTCATAAGTTCATAGGTAGGTACTATGCTATCTGCCCGAGGGCATTTATAAGCCTAGCCAGTGTGTCAGCTTTCGCCACCCCATTGATTAATTAACTGATCCTCTGTCAAGAAGAGCCAATGAAGTGATCCCAGGGGTGTATTTTCTGTTACCCATCCTCCACTCGTCAAGGTTTCTCTTGAAGAGTGTTAGTGAGGGGCACTGCCTGATGTAATTTGGAATTTTGTTCCAAAGCATGGGGAGTCTCTGTGACAGGAATCTATCCTCCAGCATGTTGTATTTATTGTTGTGGTGAGGTTTAGCTCACTTGAGCAAGTGGCTCACAAAGACTTGGGATTTCTTTAGGTGGAGCATGTCCATCAATTCTGAGTTGGACATGGCTTTGTAAGTCAGGCAGAGATCACCTCTGAGTAAGCGATATGCCATGGAGTACAGCCGGAGTTTTTTCAGTCGGGCTGCATAGAACATATGTCGGAGACCAGTAATCCTCTTGGTGAGGTACTTTTGTGGTCTTTCCAGCTGCTGGAAGTGTCTTGTGAGGTACATCCCAAATGGGGCATTTTACTCTATGAAGGGTCGAATGAGTGACGAGTAGAGGGGCACTATAACCTCTTTCTTTCTAGATGTGAACCCTATAGTAATTAGATGGGCCACATAGAAGGATTTCCTAACTACTTTGGCAATATGATTGTCAAAGGAGAGATTACTATCTACCTGGGTCCCCAAATCTCTTACCTCTTCTGTATTAAGGGGGCTGCCACCTATGTGGTAATTTGTGGGTGTTTTCCCAAATGGGATGACTATGCATTTTTTGGCATTTAGCTGGAGGCCATGACTGACACCAGGTGTCCATCTCAGTAACGCCCTTTTGGTGGATGTCCGTGTCAGCCGGAGAGTCAATTATGACTCCGTTTGCAGTCATTGGCGAACTTGGTTAGCCATAGTCCTCCTGTGTTTGCCTGTACTTTCTGAAAAGTATATGCCGAACAGTAGGGGTCTCAGGACTGAGCCTTGCAGGACACCACTTGGGACTGGTTTAGTGTCGGACCTGGAGCCTGCTACTCTTACCATTTGAGTTCTGTCTGTAAGCCAGTTGGCAACCCATCTCGTGACATAGGGGCTTATGTTCAGGCTGGTGAGTTTTTCTGTAATACCCGAGTGGGGAATGGTGTTGAAAGCCTTGGCGAGGTCAAGGGTGGCTGTGTGAACCAGCTTTCCCTAGTCTATGGCCTTGGTGGCTGTCTCATAGAAATCAACCAGGTTTAGTAGGCATGATCTGTCCTTAAAGCCAAACTGGGTCAGGTCAAGTGTTTGGAGGTTCCCAATGTCTTTGTTAATGAGTTCCATGATGATGCACTCCATAGCCTTGCAGACCAGGCTAATCAGGCTTATGGGGCGATAGTTACCAGGGTTGGTTGTGGCCCCACTTTAGTGGAGAGGAATAACCATTGCTATGCGCCATTCTATGGGCACGTAGCCTGTGGAGAGGCTGAGGCTGAACAGCGTGTTTAGGTGGGAGGTTAGTTCGTTCTGTGGTTCGTGCAAGATGCAGCCAGACACACCATCTGGTCCCACTGACACTGTGTTTTGGCTTTTGAAAGGGCTGTTTTCACCTGTCCGCCTGTGATTTTTGGGACATTGCACTTTTCCGGTATTGTCGTGGGCCCTTTTGGAGGCGAGAGGGCAGTGAAGTTTGCACTGAATCTATCTGCCAGGTTGTTGGCAATATCAGTAGGTTCAGTATATTTTGTGCTATTTTGCACTAGTTCAGTGCATACCTGTGAGTTGCCACTTAGATTCTTAACATAGCTAAAGGCGGCTTTGTGGTTATCTTTTGAATCCTTGGCTATTTTTCTTTCGAAGTTAGCCTTAGATGATTTCATGAGGGACCTCAGTTTCTTACCGATACTAATCAGAGATGTCTTTCCTTCTTGGGATTTGCTTTTTTTCTGAACTAGTTTCCTCCTTCTATTGTATAGCCTGTTTATTGCAAGGGTCCACCAAACTGGTTTCCTTTTCTTAGAGTGAGTCTTGGTTTTGCTAGGGATGGCACGATCCATACATCCTTGTAGGTGCTCAGAGTGCATTTGTAAAAGGTTTTTGCATCATAGGCAGCGTTATCCTTTAGTGTGGGGGCTGTGAAACTTACCACCTCTGTCTTAAGTAAGGTGAAGTTTGCTTTAGAAAAGTTTTTTACTGTGGTTTCCTTAGCTGGGGGTGGTGGTGGGGTGTGGACATCCAGAGTGATTAGTTATGGTCTGACCTAACCAGTGACAGGTTGACCTCCGGTGTGGAACACCTGTCGCCCATGTTGGTGATGACCAGGTCCAACATATTTTTCACCTCTGGTAGGGGAGTTTACCAGCTGATCCAGAGCATTTGAGATGATGAATTCCAGGAAGCGCTGGGCCTGGGAATTTGTACTAGAGTAGTTTTCCCAGTGAATGGTAGGGTAATTGAAATCGCCCAATATCAGGGTGTTTGGTAGGACCTTCATGTTTTCCAGTGTCTCCAGAAAGGTGGAGTGGTAGTCCTTGGTCATGGAGGGTTATCTGTAGCAGGCCACAATTTGCACTGCAGATTTGTTAGTTGCACATGGATGATCTCAGAGGTATCATGCTGCACCACTAACCTAGAGGTGTGAGTATCCTTGATGAATATAGATACACACCCTCCTTTTGTGTTTCGGTCCGTATTCTGTGGCCGAAACGTGTGGTATGAGTTGTAGCCCAGTAGTGCTGGGGTGCTCTCTGGAGCCTTGAGCCAGGTTTCAGTTACTGCACAGATGTCGACGTTCTCCATACTGAGGAGTGCTTTGAGCGCATGCATTTTAAGATTTTAAACTCCTGGCATTGAGTAGCAAAACCCTCAATTTTTTGTTAATCGTGCTGTTTACGGAGGTGGGTTTGACTTTTGAGCCTTGCCTAAAAAAGGCACTATGGGGGCAGCAAGAGCCTTGGCTAGTATTTGAAAGCCTAGGGGTGATGGGTGTAAGCCATCTCTTGCGAAGCAACACGGCTTGTCGAGCATGTCGTCCCAGGCTGACAGACGCTGGATCTCCTCTAAATGACACCAGAAGCTTAGCCAATTGTTGAAATTGATCACTTTGTCTTTATACTGGAGGTATCATTCTTGGTGAGAGCAGGATGCTACTCAGGGTCAGAGTCATACCAGCCTGGGCTACATGATCAGAGAGCTCCTCCATGTCTCTTCATGTAGTCTAGGGAGGTACGTCTCAGGTCATTCACACCAACATGAACAATGACAGAGTCATATGTGTACCTGTGCTGGAGTGACCCGAGTGCTTGTGTTCACGTGCATTTCCACAGTATCATACTGTACAATACCACTACAGCAAGTCCTGTCATACACACACCCCTCACTGCCACAGTACTACCACTAAATGCTCTGTTGCAGCATTACACTGCTATCATACTGCACAGTACCACTACAGCATGCACTACCTTACCAAACACTGACACAGTACTTCATGTTTTATACTGTAGGACAACACTCCTACCACACTATAGTGCAAGCATTACAATTCCACATGATCACTCTACTATACTATACTACACAATACCACAGTATTAAAACATACTTCACAATTATAGCAATATCCTCACTGTTCAGATATTATGCCACACTTCCATCTCAAATATAGTACCACTATCACATGCATTACACTACAACCATACACAAGACAACATTTTGTGTGCATTACACTGCTACGTCGTACATATGACCCACTATACACTGCCACAGTACCATTAATGTACATTTAACATTGAAGAATTTCACTGTCTTGCATGTAGCAGGTGTTCCATTACACATCTGCATGACTGCACTGTGATGCAGGATAGAATTCCTAAGTGCACAACAATATAAAGCAATCAGCAACCATTTGACGATATTAAGGACAAAAGCAGTTTGGCATTTATGATAATTAAGCAAGCAATCCAGGAGATAAAAACAAACCAAATAAAAGGTTCGCTGGAGAACCAAATAAGGGGACCAAGCAATCCAAGAGACATGATCGTTCTAATTTTTTTTTCTTTGCAGCAAGCTGTCTCGCCAGAGTGTTACAGATCTACCCATTCAAATTCTGCCTTTGTCTGAAACTGAGAAACTCATCCGGGAAAAAGATGAAGAGGTGAGTGAAGCTGTCATGGGAGAGAGACAGTATTTATCTTTCTTTGCTAAGCAAGATAGACACATATGGTTCCAGTAACAGGCCTACATTTCTTAATATTGAAGTAAATTAGCATAAAACAAAGACATGTAAAAATCTTAGTTGCACAAATTACAACTGCAGCAAAGATCACATTTTACTGCTCCACACTGCCAACTAAGTATACAACACATGCAAATATACATGTGAACAGCCGGCAACACTAACAATGCAGATCATGTATGGGACCACTATAATAAAGGCCACCCACACTTTTATAAAAATAAGTCATTAGTAAGAAAGATTATCCGGATCAGTATATCACATGGCAGGCTACTACTTGGAGACTAAAAGTCACAGATAACGATTGCCTAACAAGTTATAATGTAGCATACATAGCCCATACAAATAAGGACTGGCATAGATGGACACAATAAACTCCGCTCATGCAGACATGATGCTGCACAATACAAAAGGGAAGTATTTTATTTTGTTTATATTTATTTACCAGGGTAGAGCACTGATCAATATTGACCAATTTTCAGGCTCAGCTTGGGTTTAATACAAAACATTTCAAAAACAAAAATTAAAATGTTAAAAAAAAAAAAAAAAAAAAGCTACATACTTAACATAACTTGACATCTGTTATCCTACGTCTTCAATCACCATAGGGTCTAGGATCCAACACTGGATCCGAACCGGCAACATTCAACAGATGGATCCAAGGCTCTGGCTCCTCCCTCTCCCATAATGTCCTGCTGCCCTCTAATCCCCACATCAAGTTTGCCAATGTAATCCTAAAAACTACTCCTACCAAGGTGGAAGGAAACCACTCCAACTTCCTCCACGATCGAATCAGGCAGCTGCAAATGAGCGAACTGTTTTTGGCCAGTACATTTATACGCCGATACCTTTCCAACTTAATGAAACATAGTCTATTACTAGTTCTCATACTTAAAGCATTTAAAATTTTAACTTGATTGTTTGACAATGAAAGTCTCACTATTATTAAAAAGTTTTTATAAGTACATATTTAAATATATTTTTTGATATGCGCTATGGTTTTGTATGCCTTTAAGATGTCATTATGAGGTGGGGCATGATTTTTGCATAAAACCTTCTGCATTTTTGTGGGCCAGGTTTTATCTGATGAAGTCTGGCATTGGTTTTAAGATGAAAAGCACTTAAAAGTTTTAGTTTGCTGTGTGCTCTGCGAAGTCGCTGCTTCTGTTTTTTCTGTAGTTTATGCAGCATTTAACACATGCAACTGAGACTGCATGTCCACGCTCATGCATCATCCAATATAGCAAGGAGGTTTGTAAAGCAGTGCATGCAACGACAGCTAAATGCGAGTTGACTATTGGATGTGCACTGCATCATTCAGCTCCTACAGTGCAGTTATAATAAATCACATTCTGTCACTATAACAAAAGGTCTGAAGGGCAGAGTTCTCCATTAACTACATCAGGCTCACTTTTATGTCACTTCCATGGGGATGAACGTTTAACAAATAGTGCTGTATTTAATTCAATCCCCCCCCCACACACACACACACACACACACACACACACACACACACACACACACACACACACACACACACACACACACACACACACACTGCAAGTGAGACAAAGCTAAACTCAATAACATTTCGATTAGGTAGCCAAGGTTGTGCTCATTGTATAAAGGTCTGAAGCATAGATTGTTACATAATGATTGCTGAAATAGTAGCAATAATTTTTCATTAAATATTTCTTGAGCCATTTAGTAATACAGAAAATCAAAGTTAATCAAATTAAACTGAACCACCACCTGTGAATATGAAACTTTTGTTTTTCTCTCTCCAGCTACGTCGCATGCAAGAAATGCTTGCAAAGATGCAACAACAGATGCAGCAGAGCCAGGCTGAGCAGTCAGACTCACTTTGAGCCTTCAGTGAAGAAAAGACAACACAAGCAAAGGTTTTCTTCTTGGACGTTGTACTCAAGACTGACATTCAATTTTCCCCAAAACAGGAAGCTCACAATGATGGACGAACAAAGGCACAAGTTAAACTCCGACCTACAAATTTGTGAATAATGGTGCATTTGGACAAACTTGCACATCTAATTTCTAGAACATGCTTCATTGATTAACCTGCAAGAAATAAATAAAATGGATTGAAATGTATAAACAGTAAAAGTCAGGGACCGAGTGGGGTGAACAATTCTAAAGCAACAATCAGAAAATGCTCAACTATCAGAACATATAAATTCTTTGTGGCTTTAAAAACAGAAAACTTACAACTAAAAACAAATGTTATTTTGTACACAATTATGTCCATCTACAAATGGCATCCAAAGCCAAAATGCACTTCATCACCATCTAGTGTTAATCCCTCTCTACCTTTTACCATCTTTATTACCTTTATTTTTGGCCCTGACCCACCCCTACCCGATCTTTGCCCATTCATTCCTCCTGTTACTCAAGTTTTAATCTTGGATCACGGAAAGCAGAAGTCAAGGGTCAGGGACCAGTACCCTGAGAGGACCAAGTGATTTATTCTCCCAATTCCTTACAAATGTTGGCAGACAGAAATGCTACAGTACTCCCCACAGCTGCTAATAGTGGGGCATGATGCCCTCCTTAGCTGGGTTCCCACTAGTCTTGTGACTGCACGTTAAAACGCCTTCCCCCATATGGTGCTCCTCTAGCAGGAACTATATTAATCTCCCACCCTGGGATGGGCAAGCCAGCATCAACTTTCCAGTGCCTCACCTATTAAAGGCAGCTGTTCCAACACTGTCAACTGCAAAACCCAAAAGTGCCATCACTAGCAGGTGGCACACAATGTGTCACCATCAATTCCAAACAGTATCAATTCCACCTAGAATCAGTGCTCAATCATGCCACTACCCCCACACCACCTGGCATCAGTGATTGTACCATTTACCGCCACACCACCTGGCAGTGACTGTACCATTTACCGCCACACCACCTGGCATCAGTGACCGTACCATTACCCCCACACCACCTGGCATCAGTGACCGTACCATTATCCCCCCACACCACCTGGCATCAGTGACGGTACCATTACCCCCACACCAGCTGGCATCAGTGATCATACCATTACCCCCAACCATCTGGCACGATCATACCATTATCCTGAAATCCACAGTTTGGCAGTAGTGAATTTCACAACTGGGTAGCCCTTCTATACAGGAATTGAGACAGCACGGGCAATACTAAGTAACCCCCAACACTGCTCTTCACTGTCGAGATTCACTGCTATATGCCAGCTACCAGAACCCACAGAGTCTGATCTTGGATACTCTCAACATCCACAGCTAAAGTGAGGTGTCTATTTGGACTTGGTCTAACTGCAGTGACCCAGTAAGTCGCCCTACAAAGCTTAGCTTTCCAGTGACAAGACAGTTTGAATCAACTTAGTTCTAATCAGTGTCATTTATGGGCCTAGATTCCATGCACTGCTGCTCCCAAATAAAGTACATGAGGTCATAGTGAGAAATGTCCCCTGCTTTCATTAATCTGTCCTGCGACACCACTAGCATCAGCTAAAGATGGCACTGCACTTACACCAGTGACCAGAGTCTGCCCTGTTGCAATTCATCCATAAAAGCAGTTTGATAATCCAAGACTCTGCCTTAAACTAATCCGTCACTGTTCTACAATGCTAGACTAACATCTAGATCAGTAGCCTTTTCATGTCTCACCTCTGATTCCCTCATTCACCACCTACTTTAATCTAGGTGGCAAGTACATGGCACCTTCCCTTAAATACACCAAGGGACTCATCTCAGCATCTGCTAAATAAAGGTGCAGCCATGATTTCAAGAATTACACATTAAGTACATCACCTTCCAGATGGAAGCCCCACCCCCCCACCCCTAAGACAGTGCAGACTTCTAAACAGCACACTTTTTCAATAGTCTGTAATTAAAAAAATTCTTCCAGCTCCATAATTTACAACAGAGTGAGGCTAGTCACAATCCCAAATTAACTTCCGAAAAGCATATACCGCATGGCATTTTGGCACATGGGCCTGGCCTCCACCATTCCTACTCCCAACAGCCAGATCCCAACTCAGACAACCTAATACCACTGCATGGTAGGCAATGTCTGGCATCAATTATATCCACCAAAGGACAAGCCACAAACAGTGCACCTGTGCCACTTATTAGCAGTTATGGTACCAGTGTCCTCCCCTCTGCTCAAGTAAAAGGGGACACGTGGAATATGCGCAAGTCAAACTCTGCTCTGAAGTTGTTGTTTTTCTTTCGGCTATTCCCGGTTAGGGGTCGCCAAAGTGGAACTCCAGTCCACTAATTATGGACAGTTGAAGGTTGGGCGTTGGGCTGGCACCTCGGCACCATAAAAAAAAATCAACGAAGGCACGCCCATTCACGCATGTCTTTTGAACGCCACTCTACCGCGGGGAGGACATGCAGACTCCACACAGAAGGTGCTCCAGCCGAGAATCAAATGGGACAACCTTTTGCTATGAGGCGACAATGCCACCGCTGCACCACCGCGGCTTGCTAAACTCTGCTCTGAAGTTAATATAAGGAAATTCCACCTCAACCATGTAGCAAGAAAATGAACTTGCTTTAATAAACACTCATGCAGGATGTGAGAGAAAAAAAAATGCCAGAGACAACACAACTGGCCAAGCTGCAATTACTAGTGACAAAATGACTACATATACCTTTCAGTTTCAGGGGTACACATTCTTTGCCCTTCCAAAGCTCTACTGTGCAGCATTTCCTGATCAATTTCCAAAAAAGTTCAAGCCAGGATTATGCAAGTATTAGCCATGGCCAAAGATGTTCAGGAGTTAAGCATTTCTGAAAAATATTGCTGTACATAGTTAGCTTGCTAATATCAGGATAGAACAAAATTAATTTGCACTTCATTATTTTATTATTGCTGTTTATCTTGGTAAAAAGAATTGTAAACAGTTGCTGTGAATTTTAAATAAAGGTTTGATATTGACATCTAATTTACTGCAGTCAGACCCTAATTCATTGAAGTGGAATGGTTACTTAGTCTAATAGCAGTAGAATGATTATTGAGCATCTTGTAAACCTACTTCTGTCCAACACACAAAGCAAATGAGCTGCATCTCAAACACAGAACACAGATCTCTGCAGTACCTGATTTTCACTCTCCCCCAATGTACAGCAGCAATTAAAGTCAACATCTGCACTGCCCCCATGTACAAGCAGAGGTTTTTAATCCCCAGTGCAGTCAGATCCTTACCTTTCACCAGCATTTCTATACACTGCACAGCACCTCAGGTGGAGTTCAAAGTCCTTGCTAGTGAAAGGTGAGAAATGACTGCAATGGGAACTGAAGTTCTGATTTACGCACAGGAGCAGATATGTAGGACAGGAACAATGACGGCTTCTCCACACTGATGTATTTAACTGATGGCAAATGGTGGGGTACTAACAGTAGTGTGTGATGGTGAAACCAGAATACTCAGGGACAGGTAGAGTGCAGGTATTCCCAGAATGGGATGTACTTGGTGCTGGTGAAATGCAAGGAGGTGGACAGCACCAAGTGCCCCCTTTTTCTACAGCCAGGGCCAAGTGCAATGTGGGAAAAGGACAGTACAGGCTTCTGCATAATGATGTAGAATTGCCAGTGAAGGA
Source organism: Protopterus annectens (assembly GCF_019279795.1). Classification (NCBI taxonomy): domain Eukaryota; kingdom Metazoa; phylum Chordata; order Ceratodontiformes; family Protopteridae; genus Protopterus; species Protopterus annectens. The sequence goes on from NC_056744.1 coordinate 1,831,611,237, forward strand.
TGAGACACTGAAGCTCCCCATTTTTAGAGACAGTGTGAGGTGGGGGAAACTGAAGACTTCCCTGCGCTGCAAAATGTTTGTGGAAGATGAGGGGACAGATAGGGGGCTTTAGTCCCTAGTACTATTTGTACACAAGTTTAAGTACCACGTGGAGTATGGAAAGCCCAGGCTTCACCACACTGATACATCTAGTGAAGCTTCCTTTGTGACCCAAATGCTGACCAACAAGCCTGCTTCATTCTCGAGCCCTTTTTCATTTCCTCCATTCCAGTAGCAAACAATTAGAGTGGGGGATTAGAAACAAGCCTTCAGTCATTCTTGCAAGACAGAATATTTACTTTAGTGCCAGGCCAAACTCCCCTTTCCTCTCACCTGCCTGGTACAGTCCCAGGACTGGACAGTGACCAGGCTACAGTGCTTGAACACCAGAGAGACCCTATGCCTAGAGGTGCAACACCCAGCTGCCCACTGCTCAGCAATACATTTCATCACTAACTACATGTACCATGAGCAGATACACCTGCACTGGACAGTAACCAGGCTCGGCCATTAGGGTTCCTCACTGGACAATAACCAGGCTCAGCCATTAGGGTACCTCACTGGACAGTAAACAGGCTCAGACATTTGGCTTCTGAAATGGTGAAGGAAGGAACCCTATATCTGAAGTATTCTGTTCAGACTCTTAGCTAAATAGAGAGTTTGTTTCCCCACATACTACTTGCCCTGGTTAGTACAATAATGTGGTCTACTACACCTGCTTGGACTCCAACCTTCTACATATTTCATTATCCAGCTAATCTGTGTTACTAGAAACTGACTATGTACATACGGTCATCTAAAGCAATGCACACAAAAACAAACAATTTGGCGCTTACACAATACAAATCTATGAAGCGTCTTCTCACTCTACACCAAGTACAGCGGGAATTTGCAAGAATTATCAGTTGTAATCACAAAAGTGAATGTTCTGGTACAAAACCCTGGAGAAAATTCCCGCTGCCAAGGAGAATCTCTGCCCCCACAACCTCAAATTCTTCCCTAACACAGTCCGTTGCAGCAGTGCTGATGAAAATCGCTCCCCATACCAAGCTGACACAGTAAAGCAGTGAAATATTTAAGACAAAAAAAGGCAGGGACATTTCAGTTGCACAATTTTATTAGTTTCTTGACGACAAACTGTTGCCTTCATTTAAAAAAACTTCATACAAAACTATTTTACTATCTACCTACATTATCAAACAAAAGTAGGCATTTAAAAACTCAGAATTCAATGTTAAATAATCTTGAGTTTGTCTTGCTAGTTTTTAAGGCCAGTGATAATGCACTATTATTTGTTTCCCAAGGTCAGTGATAATGCACTATTCATCCCTCACAGAAATGTAACACCAGACATAGTCTTTGAAGCAGCTTATGAAAGTGCAGAGGGAAGCACTGCAAGGCACAAGTGTGACCATGACTGGCCACATAGATTTTTAATTGACAGGGGGTCCCAACGCCCTCTAAGCATACACTACATGTCCCCCAAACATGCTGCCTTCTGACAAAATGAAAGCATCACAATTGAAAAAAATAAAACGTTACAACAAAATATGAATTTTAAAAAAGATCAACAAGCTTGCTCCACTCATACAGTGTGAAACCAAGCTCAATGTTCTTCAAGGCCTCTTGAAGGCAAGATTAACAAGTTGCAAGAAATTAAATGCAAAATGTGCAATTTTCAAGTGCTTTAATGTTAAGGAGTCTTTTTTAATGCCAAAGAGTAAAGCACCCCCCATGTCTCCAAGGGTCCATGACAAAGTAACTGAACTGGGTTAAAATAAGTCAAGTTCTGCACTCAGTGTGGACTGACTACAAGCCTAACTCATTTTTATATTCTATTACTGAACTCTGACTCTGCCTACGGCCACCCCTTCATAAACAGCAAGTTGAGCAGCCAACATACTTTAACACAACTTATAAAAATGGCAAACTTCTCTAAAACAGCCATTTCCCCAGTCTTACCCACACACACAATGCCCCTCCCCTTGGGGGAGAGAATCCGGTCCAAACATGACACAGAATGTAGGGTGAACACTGGGTCAGATCAGTCTGTGTATTCAGTATATTTCTTAGCCAAGCCATGCACTTTGCTAGCAGGGTATTTCTGTTTATTCAGTTCCACCTTACGCAAGACTGCTTGGGGCAAGTCGACATGGCATTTCTCAGCCAGCTCTACAAGATAGATTAAAACATCACTCAGCTCATGGGCCAGCTGCTCTTGTTCCTTCTCCGTCCAATCAGGGAGTCCCTCTGCAACTTCTCCTTTCCACTGACTGCAAATAAAAGGAAATATGATTAAAACAAAGTAAAGACCCAAGAAAAAAAAATTCCAACAATGCATCTAAACGTTAAGTGCTATGAAGGAGGAAATAGTCGGGGGGCAATTGGTACAGAAGATTAAGGCTGTGAGCAAGCCACTTAACCAAATAGCGCTACGCTGCTCAGTGGTGTCCTGGACCATAAGCAGCTACTCATCAATCTATGGGAAGAAATCTGAGAACACACTCCTGATCACAGGAGGTCACTCTGGATTCATAAAACCCCTTCAGGACTCCATGAGTAAACAGAATATCGGTTAATTGGTCCCAGACTGGCAGTCCATTACAAAGAATTAAATGCTTGGCCCAAACAGTCTGCAAATGGCAACCAACTGTAAAGGGCACACAAGCTTTGACGTAATGCAGACGCTGCCCCTACCTCACCCCTAACAAGGGAGTTCTTAAAATATTCAACGCAAAACCGGTATCAATTTCAATTCTGAGTCAAGTTTTCTGCAACACATTTAAAAAAAAAAAAAAAAGTTTGTTTAACCTCACCACCAGAGGACTATGTTTGGGAAGCAGCCTTGGAAAAGAAGATACCATCCAAGGAGAAGGCGAGTGTCAGCAAGGGTAGGAATGCAGACGTTACCATAGTGACAGCTGGGGTAGGAATGCAGACGTTACCATTAGTGCCAGCTGGGGTAGGAATGCAGACGTTACCATGGTGACAGCTGGGGTAGGAATGCAGACGTTACCATAGTGACAGCTGGGGTAGGAATGCAGACGTTACCATAGTGACAGCTGGGGTAGGAATGCAGACGTTACCATAGTGACAGCTGGGGTAGGAATGCAGATGTTACCATTAGTGCCAGCACAGCACAAGATATATTTTATGGGTGGGGTCTTGACAGCATTCTGGCTCATTTTTACTGAGGAGCAGGTGTGCATGAACAAAGATGGGTAGCCCAACCTAAGCTACACACATTCCTGCCACAGTCCTTCATGGGCAAAGATAAGATATTAGATGCTCCAAGGTACGGACTGCATAAAATGATACAGCTTGCTACACAAAGCCAATTACAACTCGGGAATCATAAAACTAGAAGTTATTATGGATCATGCTGTTTTTTTCTCCCAACTATCTCCTTTAAGGGCATGCATAGCTTACAGTGGACAAACTACTCTGCTCAACTCCCACAGTACAGTATCGAGTTACCCCCAACGCCAGTCGGCTCCCATAGTACAGTATCCAGTTACCCCCAATGCCAGTCAACTCCCATAGTACAGTATCCAGTTACCCAACACCAATCAATGTTCATAAGATAAGCTCAAAGCCTAGAAAGGCTTTGAAAAAGCTTGCCACCAACAAAAGTTGGATCAAACCCTATCCCCAACCCCTTCATCGCTGTTGGTATAACCAACATCTCCGCACACCTGATGCGGTAAGGCAATAAATTCCACCTTAAACCAGCTCTGGCATGGAAAAAAATCTAGAACAAATTTTTATCCCTAAATTATTTTCAAACAAGTTGCTATTTCTAGTTTCATAATTGTATTAATCCTCACACAAACACTAAATGCTTCATATTTCAAAACATAATAGTAATCAAATCACATCTCAATCTATAAGAAATAGACAGGAATTTCTCTAATGTAGTCCTATAATGCCGCTCTTTATAGCCCTTACTTTTAGACACTCTAATCTGACAGATTTGTGATTCAGTAAAAACAAACCGAAGGTCCATATTCTATCAAAGGTTTCATAATAGCCTTAAAAAAAGGAATAAGTACTGTAAATCACGATTTGTTAACGCATGTAAGATATTCTTAAATTTCCCTGTAATCTAACATCTGTCACATGCTGTTCAAAAAACGACAATTACACAGTCGTAATAGTATGCAACATTTTAATCTCCAAATGACAATACAACCTTCCATGGATAACTACTCATCAGCTAAACAGGAAGAATCTTTAGTCTCTCACCAAGAAATGAATACTCTCACCTTACACAAAGCAAGTTGGCTACAAGTTACCGAGACAGCAACCTTTCCGTTGCCAACGCCTACTCAGCCTTTAAATAAAGCAATCACCGTCTGTGAAGCACAATTTAGGGTAAGATCACTTAAGAATGGATGGACAAAGGCCTCAGTCTGGTTCAATACCTCAATTTTTTTGCAGAATAAACACTGCAGCAAAAGAGGGGTTCTGATCCCCCACCCCAAACAGGTCATCCTTTGCCTGACATGTTCAAACAAAGGTCCCATTTGCCAAAGTTGGGGTACTTCTGCAACCCTATGAGCTGCCACCAGGGTATAATTTTCATTGTGTCCTTGCCAAAATTTCCCTTACTCAGCATACAACCACCTCCTTACGTCCCACCTGTCTAAAAAGCCACTGGCTTAATGGGTCTAAACCATACAAAGCTTAATTAAAAATGCTTCTAAGAAAACAAAAACAGTGTTTGCCAATTAGAACAGCTCGTTTACAAATCAAAAGTGAGTAAAAACAGCTGCGATGCTGATGCCCATGAGAAAAAACTGTTAAGTGTAGATGTTTGAAATTTAAGCTACAACTAAACCAGCTTTCACTAAAGACTGTAAGCAAACAACCCCTGTAATTAAGCTTTTAATCAAAAGGGTTAGCTTGATGCTTACTTGACTTAGAAGTATTACCAGATGTATCAGTTTCCCCAACACAGCCAGCACTCACACATTTCTAGGTGTTCACCAATTACACATACATCCTTCGAGTATTGGAAGGTGTAACCCCACCTTCAAGCAGCAACTTCCCAGTATTGTGAAGCATCATAGTTGTACATAAAATGCCCCCTATTCGTCGCAACGGTACGCAAACAGCTCATGTCAACAGCCCTTTACCTTCCTTGGTGTATATGTATCCATCTAAATCATTAGCTGCGTCAACAGCCCTTTACCTGCCTTGGCCTATTATGTATCCATCTAAATCATTTGCTGCGTCAACAGCCCTTTACCTTCCTTGGCCTACATGTATCCATCTAAATCATTCACTGCAACCTATCAGCTTTGAGATACTGACCAGCATGAACACCAACCGTAACAGGCTCATCCGTCTAACGATCCCCAGAGTGTTTATACGCCTAGCAATGCAATCTAACCAAGGTCTGTCCCAGGGTACCTTGGACACCTAAAAGGTGGGTATGTTAGTAAGGAAGTAGCCAAGGGTTATGTGGGGGGGGGGGGTTAGGTGAAGATTAATTTGCTTACTGCCAGCCTCTGTCCAAAGAACACAGGGGGCCAAACTGGGAGTGAATTTGCGATTTCCCAACCAATGACCAAGGTTTTGTTTGAAATGGGTCAAGGATGAATTCTGGTTCACATGGATGGGGAGCTTTTTCCATAGTGTGGGGATCCAGTGTCTTTCTAGCATGTTCTATATGTCGCAGGCAAAGTTCAGGCCCTTAAATCTAGTGTTTATGATGCAATTTGTTTTGCAATGTGCAAGAGAGCCATCAAACCTGGGTCTAGGGATGCCTTTTATGCCCACGCAGATCGCCCCTCATTAACTTGTAGGAGACAAAGTAATGAGAGAGGTCCTTAAAGCCATTTGTGTAGGACAGAGTATTCATACCTTATTTTCTCCTGAATAGGAACCTTTGACAGCATTCCAACTGTTGCAAGTGCCTGGTTAGGTACATGCCAAAGGGAGCCTTGTACTGAATGATGGGTCTGACAAGGGCAGAGCACAGTGGTACTATAACTTCCTTGGACCGTACCCCTGCTTATGAGTTGGGCAACAGAATGATTTTGATCTTATCTTGGCTATGTGTGAGTGACACCCAGATCACCTTTTTTTGCAGATGGATTAACTAACTTGGCTGGACAGTTTCTCAAACGGGACTGTAATGCATTTCTTCGCATGGCATTTTAATCCATGGCTTTGGTACCAATCATTTTTTGTGCCAGACCCCCTTGTAGGATGCTGGTCTCCTGGGGGGAAATCTATACTCCCAATTTACAGTCATCTGCTAACCTGGGGAGCCAGAGGTCTTTGACACTGTCTTGACTTCAGAGAAGTACATGCCAAACTGGAGTGGGCTCAACACAGAGCCCAGAGGTACTCCACTGATTAATGGTCTCCTTGTGGAGATGGTCTCACCGGTCCCGACTTCTTGGTTCCCACCTTTCAGCCAGCGAGAGTTTGACAATATCACCGAAGTGGGGTATTGTACCGTACTGAATACCTAGGCGGTATGCACAGTTTTACCCTCATCCATAACTTTAGTGACCTTCAAGGAAGTTTTCCAAGCTGAGTAGGCAAGACCTTCCCTTACAGTGATTTGTTGAGGTTTCTATGTACAAGGTGGCATTCAATGAATCACGTTTCACAATTTTACAGCTTGTCCTTACTTTTTTGGGACTTTTTTTTTTTTAATAGAAAAAAAACCTTGATGCACTCTGTATTAAACCATGGCCCCAAAAAATTTAGCTTTTCCAGTTGTGACATTACCATATGGTAATGCAAGCTATGTTTATATTTACTGAGGCACCTTAGCGCATGCGCAGTGGTGAGTAATGCGAGCTGTTCATATTCAATGAGGCACATTTGTACATGCGCACTGGTGGGTAATGCGAGCCATGTTCATATTTACTAAGGCACCTTAGCGCATGCACAGTGGTGGGTAATGCAAGCTGTTCATATTCAATAAGGCACATTAGTGCATGCACCGTGGTGGGTAATGCAAGCTATGTCCATATTCAATACGGCACATTAGTGCATGCACCTTGGTGTGTAATGCGAGCTGTTCATATTCAATGAGGCACATTTGTACATGCGCACTGGTGGGTAATGCAAGCTATGTTCATATTTAATGAGGCACCTTAGCGCATGCGCAGTGGTGCACCCATTAAGTCTATGGTAAGCATTAGATGCTTTTCCTGTGCCTGTGTCACTGAGGTTAAACTTTGTTTTTTCTCAGTGGTGTCAGTGCAAGGGAAAACTCCAAAAGTTTTACAATTAATTTTAAATATTAACATTGTGACCAAAAGGCTTCCTGATGGTGCTGTTCATGAGTTTATGCACTGCATGCAGTTCTGCTAATGTACATTTTAAAACACTGGCAAGTCACTTTAACAAAGCCAAACTGGGATGGGTCCATTGTAGATTGTCAATATAGCCAAGTACAATAAATAAAAACTACTAAAACCACACACTCGAGGCCGCAGAGATTCAGACAAACCAAAAACTACTAAAACCACACACTCGAGGCTGCAGAGATTCAGACAAAACCAAAAACTACTAAAACCACACACTCGAGGCCGCAGAGATTCAGACAAACCGAAAACTACTAAAACCACACACTCGAGGCCGCAGAGATTCAGACAAACCGAAAACTACTAAAACCACACACTCGAGGCCGCAGAGATTCAGACAAACCGAAAACTACTAAAACCACACACTCAAGGCCGCAGAGATTCAGACAAACCAAAAACTACTAAAACCACACACTCAAGGCCGCAGAGATTCAGACAAACCAAAAACTACTAAAACCACACACTCGAGGCCGCACAGATTCAGACAAACCAAAAACTACTAAAACCACACACTCGAGGCCGCAGAGATTCAGACAAACCAAAAACTACTAAAACCACACACTCGAGGCCGCAGAGATTCAGACAAACCAACTCCAGCAATACAAATGTTGATTAGCATTTTCATTTTATTCAATAATAAAACTTCAACAATGTCCTTGTTGATCATTTACATTTGTCAGTTGATGGTCCATCCTCATGAAGAATGACCGTTGTGACCCTCCATTCATCTGGCACGTAACCAGTTTTGAGGCTGTAGCTGGAGTGCCTCAAGTGGTCCTGCTAGGTCATGTTTTAGTCTGTTTAGGAGGCAACTGGGGATATTGTTGGGGCCCACTAAAGTAGTGTCTATGGGGGATATGTTAGAAGAGATTTTACAAGGGGGTACTGTGGGGGGAACTTGGATCTAAATTTGTCAGTCAGTAGATTCACTACATCACCCTGGTCAGTGAAGGTTGTGCCATTTATTACCGGTTCTAAATACTATAGATTTGTTACCTTTACAGTTTCTACCATAGCTTAAAAAAAAAATTAAAAAAGAAGTATAAAAAACGTGCGATTATCCTTAGCATGGGAGGTTAAGCAGACCTTGTAATTGATGGACTGCATTACACCTCTTTTCATAACTGACCTCAGAGCTCTTCTCTAAAAGAGTTGCTCTGTCTGGTTTTGGTCATGACTTTTTTTTTGCTCTACATCCTGCTAAGGTAAGAATTCTATCAGTGGGGTTCATTTTTGGTGTTAGATTTGGAATTGGCTCTCAAAGGTACAGCAGCCTCAACGCAGCCATTTACATATTTTTACAGGGTTTCTGTGAATACGTATGCACAGGTAGCCTGGTATACACATATGAACACCCCCAAGGACCACTAGGGCCTTTGTAAGTTTAGCTGTGCAAACCCAAATGTGCCCCATAAGTTACAGGTTTTAGATGTTTACATAAGGGTGATTGTTGGGTTACAAGATTTACTGAACCTTTGCCCAGAGATGTGGGTGTCAGACCAGGGGTGATTTTTCTACTTCACATCCAAAGGTCCAAGTTGCATTTAAATAGGGTTAGGGAGGGGACTTTGTGTCATATGGATGGGAAGCCTGTTCCAGACAAAGGGAATTCTGAGAGACATACCTGTCTCTCCAACGTCTCCCATTATTTTGCAAGCAACATTCAGGTCTACTAGATCTAATGCAGTTTGTTTTGCAGAGAAGAAAAAGATTCATGAAAACAGGGTCCAGGGATGCCTTTTATGACAGGCATAGATAACCTCTTTGTAGTCTGAGAGAGACAAGAGTATAAAAAGATAAGGGTTTCAAGTGGCCCACATAGCATGCTCTGCATTCTTTTTGGAGGGAACCTTTATGGACATCCAGTTGTTGCAGTTTTCTGGTCAGGTACATACTGAAGGGGGCATTATACTCAATGATGGTCTGATAAGGACAGATTATAGTGGTGCAATGACTTCAGGGTTTGAAGAAGCCATGAATATTGACAAACCACTGCTTAATGGTAACTATTCTAGAGCAAGTACATCCTAACCGTTACAGGTTTAGTTGGAATTTCGAAGCAGCTTTGTGGTCCAAGCTCACCAGTAAGGATGGCATGACACAGGGAAGGGTGCAATGCTCTCCCATGCCGTTGAGTAGTAGATCAGTGTTTGCATCCTCTGGTTGCAATGGCCTCTATTTGGTCCAGTAAAGTCCAGGAAAAGTGCCTACGAGTCACAAGCAGTGTACTTTCATCTATACAGAGGTAGTTAAAGTCTCCCATAACTAGGGTATTTGGTTGGATGATGAGCTCCTGAAATGGCACTGTGACAAATTACCATTACTGTTACTAGTTATCGTGTTAGTAAACATTTCATCACACAATTATTGCAAGAAACATTTCCCGTAGTATTACTAGAAAGCAAGCAGTTTACCAACTCATTTTGTATGGTGCTTTACTATGGCAAAGGTTCACTTTATAAAATCTTGTGTAAAGCACATCTTAACTCAATTTGGTACATACTTTATTGCTTGCGGGACAGGCTGTGCCTTAAAAAGAGGTCCACAGACAATCTACCCAACTGACAAACCTAAAACAATATGCACAGAAGCAGTTGTCAAAGTATACGAGAAGGCAGTGATCAGCATGGGTCCTAAAGCCCTTTTTAAAATCAAAGCCCCCCCCCCCCAAAAAAAAAAAAGTACTACTGGTATTTTGAAGACAGTTGAACTCCATTGCTAACAGACTAGGTTTGTCAGTAAGCCAGTTTGCTATCCAGTAGGTAACCTAACATAGGAGTTAACCATTTAGTTTGACTAGCTTACAGAAAATACCAGAAAGTGAGATGATTTAAAAATGCCCTGACTAGGTCCAAGTAGACAGTGAGAAACAATATGCCACGGTCTAGTGTGCGTCTACGCTTGCATACACACACATGGGGTATCCATCTTCCATGCCAGATGTTATGTCTCTCTGGAACACAGAGGAAAGGGAAAGATCTACCAGAGGAATATCCCACCGATGAAGTGTGTCCAGAAACACATCTCTGTAAAGCATCCATTCATGAGCCTGCGTTTTGGACCTACTCTGAGAGTCCTGCCACTAGATTGTGCTCTGAAGGAATGCATACTGCCTGAAGAGTTAACTTATGACCGAGAGCCACCTCCAAAGCCTGAAGAGCCATCCTGCAGAGGAGGTAAGATTTTGTGCCTCCCTGCTTATGTCATTTGTTAACCGGGCTAGTCCAACTGGATACATGTCCATTTTCAGTGGAGGCCCGGGGAGAAAAGCTCCAAGTGCAAAGACATTCTATAATACATAATTAAAATATACAGAACAAAAAACTGTCAGCCTTCTTTTAGTGCCGTCTGTGTACACCTTCAAGAGACCTGGACAGAACATGGGGGTGAAAAGCCTGAAGGGCAAGAATCAGAGCCCTCATCTCTGATGTTGATATGGTCAAACTTCTGATGGGGGGGGGCATTGACCCTGAACTTTCAGGTGACCAAAAGAAGCCCACCACCTCATGCCCGAGTCATCAGTGAACAGTTCTTGAAAAGGGACTGGAGGCCGAAAGGGCAGGCTTGGGTTGAGGGCAAATTGTGAATCCACCACTCTAATTCTTTCTTGAGATAGAGAAGAGGCACACAAACTTGAGAGGACGACAATGTTGCAGCCAAACTGAGTTGTGGTACCACAGAAGCTTCCTCATATGCTGGCAAGAGGGAGTATGATATAGAAGAGGCCATGATCCTAGGGCCTGAAGAAACTCCCTGGCTGGAATGACAGTCAAAAGGAAAGACACTAAAAGAAGGCCGACAAAGACAACATTTGGAGGCAGAAGACAGGCCAACATTTGAAATGTCTGAATCCTGCATCCATGATACCCAGAGAGGAGTCAGGATGGACTTTTGAAAGTCAATAGTGAACCCCAGACTTGGAAGGAGAGAGATGGTGAACTCAGCCTGTGACAGGCGACTGGGAGAAGGTACCTGAAGCAACAGGTCATCTAGATAAGGAAAAAAAAAAAAAAAAAAATCTGAATACCTTGGAGCCTGCAGAAAGCAATCACATGAGCTAGGCATTTTGTGAATACACTTGCCAAAGGGCAAAACAAAGAACTGAAAATGAAAGGAAGATACAGAGAAACCTTTCCTGAAAGAGTGAATGAGGATATAAAACGGGAGTATCTGTCAAATCCAAAAGACGCCAGAAAAGCCTGACAGTAAAAGAAGAAACGGGGATCAAAGAGTAAGAGCCAGAATAGGTTTGCCCAACTGCCCTCCTTTCAAGGAACCAGATACATCCTGGAATAAAAACCCAGTCCCATTTGGGAAGGGGGGGGGCAGGTTGAATGGTTCCTTAGTTCAGCATGTATCTTAGAACCTCTGGGAAATGAGGAAGTTACTCTAGAGGAGGTTGATGAATCCCTGAAAGAGGAGGGAGAGATTCCCATATAATAACCCTGACAGATGATAAAAGAACACAAGAGACTGAAGTGATGAGACACCAATTTGGAAGACAAAGGAACATGGTCTAAGAGAAGGGGGTGAACTGTCAAAGAGAAACATGTTTATCAGATAAAAGCTTCTGGGCCACAGAGGTCTGGAGAAACCTTAGCAGAAGGGGCCCACCTACCACCCTTCCTGCCCTTGGGAGGCCTGGCAGGAGGATAGTTCCTCTGTAACTCAGGGATAGGAGACACAAAAAGATGTTTAAAATATCCAAGAGAAAAGCAAAGTCTTGCAGGACCTTAGCAGTCTCAAAAAGATGTTTATTACCCAAAGGAGCATCCAACAACTTGAACTTAATGTCCTCAGACAGAAACTGAAGATGAAGCCAAGAACAGCACATCATGACGGACCCAAAAGCCACAGCCCTGGAAAGGGCAACAGCAGCATCATAGCTCCATTTGATAAAGAGTGATGAACCACTTGAGAAGTAGAACCTAACATGGAGAAGGCACAGGATTTGCCTTCAGAATCAGAGAGTTAACAAATAACGTGACAAGCCTAAGTAATCAAGGCCAGAGCACACCTGGTCATGTGGGTCTGGTAATTAACAGCCCTAAAGGCAAAGCAGAAGCAGTGTAAACTCTTTCCAATGTGCTCTATTGCCCATAAGGAAGAGGGCAGAAGTTTAGAAGGTTTGTCAGAAGAGACTGACACCACAGCAAGCTCAACAGAAGGACTATTAAATAAAAACAGACAATCCTCAGGAACCTTATTGAACCTATCAGGTTTCTTAGGACCAGGAGGCTGAGAATCAGCAATGAAAGTATCCAACAAGGCAGCCAACACAGGAGGAACTGCAGATGGTTTAAGAAGTATCCACCTGAAGCAACTCATGATGAGATCTTCTCTGAATATCAAACACTTGAGAAGAAGAATCCCACTTGCAGGGCTAAGACTCATCAGAACCATAAAGGCATCTGTGAACAGGAACAAGGACTGGTGTCTGAATCCTCATCCAAGGAATTCAGTTCCCCAAGCCAAGGAGAAGGTGGTACCTATAGCTTTTGAGGCTGCTTCAGGACCACCAAAGCACAAAATAAGCCCTGAGTAAACTCTTTGGTTCATAGGTTGGTACTAGGCTATCAGCCCTAGGGCCATAACAATGGCTATTTCTTCCCACACTATTTACTTCCCTGCCATTCCTTTGAGGATATTTAGGACTGACCAAAACAGGCTTCATTTTTTTTTGTCTTTTCTTGGAAGAGATTTCAGCCCTGACAAAATACCAGGAGGTTCAACTTGACAAGATTCAACAGAACCTCCTCCCTGACCAATATCTACAGAAACCCTCTAGGACCCTCCAAGAAATCAACTGCAGCCCTCCCCCTCGACATCTGGAACAGATGCCTGCAAAGCCTCAAGAGGACATATAAAAAGATGGATCCATGCTGGCCTCCAATGAGGTCACAGCAAAGGAATCCTATGTGGACATTGAATGACCTACGGAACTATTATGAGCTTCTAAAGAGATGTCTGGTGGAGGCTGGGCAGCTAGAAAATCCAACCTAGACTTCCTGGCCTTCTTAACTAGATGGAGTATCTCAGTGTTGTAAGATTCTGCCATGGTACCCTGGGCTAACTGTTTAAGCCATTGGTTTTCAACATAAATGGTCAGGAAAAACAAATGGCTTCTGAATGTGTCAGGCACAAACGCCTTACAGATAAAGTATGGTCTAAGTACCCCAAATCTGCTCCTACACTGATGAACCAACACCAAGGTACTTACCTGGTGGCTAGGTATTCAGACCACTAGCGATAATGGAGTTTGAACTGGCGGAAAGACGTTCTAGGTAGCTGCATCCATACTTCTCTTTCATGCCCTACATTCTGTGCAGGGAGTGTCCAGTGTGATGTATGGCACAAACATCATTGGGCTTTGGTATACTGACAGTGTCAGGTTGCCCTGGGCAGGAGATTCCTTCCGTTTAGATACTACAAACCAGTGAAATAGAAGGAAATCCCACCCAAGTTAACGGTCAGTAAGAGTTTCATAGATGGAAAAAATAATTAATGGCTTTAGAGAAAGAGAGAAATGCAAACATTTAAGTACTTGGAGGGTAATGTTTCAATTTTTTAACAGAGTAGGTTGGGGGCAGGAATAAGAGAACATGACCATTATATTCTCTGGCTACACCGCTGATCACAGGTGCCATTGCTGTTCTGAAACCAGGTTTCAATAACCAAGCAGATAAGCATTACAAAAGCCTGTAAGGAATGTAGCTTGTTGTTTAGGCTTCTAGCACTGAGCAGTGTTGTCTTTATACAGTCCTGAGTTTATCTGGTAATGTAGGTAACTGGAGGAGACTGACCTAGCCTCAAAAGGCACTACAATTAGTCCTGATCCAATATATGGCCAGGGACTATTTGTACCTTGCCTACTACTCCATTAGAGACCCTATTGCCCTTTTATCTCCACAAGTTCCCCAGCTCAACCACCATAACCACAGACCTAAACCTTCAGAAGAAGCAAAATGTGATGGAGAACAGATTTATTATGCAACAACATCTCCCCTTTTACAAATAAGCTACTCCAGGAGTTAAGCAGTGGAATACATCATCCTTCTAGAAGGTACAAGTGACCGGATAGGTACCCTCATATCTACCCCATGACTAACTGGCCCTTACCCTCTTTGAGCAATGGGGGGGGGGTCAGTCTGAGGGTGGGTACTGACAAGGCTTGATTGTCACAAGACTAAGCTACCTTATATACAAGAAAAAGCGGACAGTCAGTTTGAGTGCTGTGCAACAATACCATGACTAAACACCAGGTATGACCTTAAGAGAATCTTGCTGATTTATTACATTTGCCCTGCTGCCCTGTAACAAAGAGAAGGCTGACAAAAGTTACATGAAGACCACGTTATTTACTCAGCAAACAGATAAGTATACAAAAAGGTCCAAACAAATAACTTAACCAGGGCCTCCCTCCTGTGGTCACATAAGTGGATACCACAAGTCCAAGGTATTAAAAAAAAACACACAAAAACACATTACATTATTCAGAAATGCAACCAGCTACACTCTAAACATTCACCGCTATCAGAAAATTCTATTTCAGAAGTAAAAAAAAAAAAAGAAACCACCACTACAATGTGATGCAAATGAAAATAACTACTTACAAAAGTTCTGCCACTTCGCCCACTTCTCCCACCATAGCTAGAAGCAGATTTCGTGGCTTGTGGTACTGGTTCCAATCACGCTCATCTGTAAAGTCAGCATGTATCTGTCGTCTAGGAAAAACAAAATAATGCTTGATCCTTTTTACTATGTAAATTATCAAACTACAGAAAAAACTGAATGAAGCACTATACGTTCCAAGTTACATCAGACAAAGAATTAGGTCTCGCTGTGAAATGAAGTGCACCAAGTAACAGATTTATGCTACATTGAGGTTCGCGATCCCAGTGTTACACCTGTTGCTCTACATTCCAGATTAGGACTTGTAATGGGCATCAGCTGCACAAAGCGAGCGGGGCAGGAATAACTAACGGGTCTTTCCACAAAGCGAGCGGGGCAGGAATAACTAACGGGTCTTTCCACAAAGCGAGCGGGGCAGGAATAACTAACGGGTCTTTCCACAAAGCGAGCGGGGCAGGAATAAACCTAACTACTGTAGTCAAGATAGTCATGTGATTGCAGTCACTCAATTTAATAGCACATTTTTCAAAACTCTTTTATACTGTGAAGTGCATTACTATTTTTTTTTTTTAACTAAACACATTAAAACAAAAGAGAGGACTGAAGAATTCTCCACGGTTCTAGTAAATAAAAATGGACCTGGAGGCGTGTCAGTTACAATCAGTACATTCTTAAAGTTTCCTACAACCAGTATGTATACAGGCCACTAAAGAATCCCTCTGCTCTACAGAAACTGAGCTGCAGGATCCTAAACTCCAGCACCTTCTGGGGTACCACAAGTGACACTGCAGGTAACAGTCTCTAGGCAGTGCAGACAAACAGACAGAATGATGTAGGAGGGTGAAATGCCAAGGAAGATACCCACACATTCTTGCCCTGTTTTGTTAGTACAGAAGCAGATACGAACAAATTTACTCAAGATTTTATGATGGCAAACCAGGGACTGAAATTAAAGTTTGAGTAACCAACAAGCTGGGTTAGTGATAAAGTACAAAAATACAGGTTACACAACTTTTCACACTATGCCTCCCATGACCACAGGTCAGGTCAAGAAGTGTTAACAGGATGCATGAATTTGAACCCTGCACATTAAGTTACACCACTACGATTGCAGGACTATCACCAATAAGATGCAAGAATTTGAACCCCTGCACATTAAAGTTACACCACTATGAATGCAGGACTTTCACCAATAAATGGTTCAAAATTACTGACAACGTTTTTAGCATCATTTCTCACATTTCTTCAAGTGTTGGCTTTGCACTGAAAGTGAACCTCTTGGGTCTCCGTAGTTCACTAGTGCCTGCTAGTTCTGACGTCTGCTGCAGTCTCTCGATTCCATTTTCTGTTGAACTTCCCTCACTTTCTAATCTGGAGCCTGAATCTCCATTTGGCAGTTCCAGCTTACATTCTTCTGATGAAGACATTCTTGGCCTTTTTTTGGTTGGTGCTTCCATTGTTCAAAAGGATCACAATGCTCTGAAATCAAAACAGAACTTTATAAGTGAAGGAACACCCCTACGAAAGAAAACCATGCAGTTTTTAGCCTGGTTACGACCAAAATGATGCTATACAATTAACCTCTACAAGAACACGAGTAGAGATGAAAAGCTACAAGAAGCTTAACTTTCATACCAGTTTCTTGACGAGCACAGCTTCCCATCACTTAAATTTCTCCAGTGTTCCCAGTAGGAGCCTCCACTATGCCTTTATATCAATGTCTGTGTCCCTTTTTAACACAACAGAAGGGGTGGCCTGAATTGTGCTGAAAGCACTTGACACTTCAAAGCCCTTTTCACTGGCACTACAATCCATTTCAAATTTACTGTTGATGCTTTATTTTTACAAGTTATCAAAGAGCTGGTTACCTAGAACACTTGCCAGCACACTTTTTATTAATGGCTCCTGTGCTTCAAAGGATCTTATTAAGTCCGTTACAACTGCCTCATGTACACAGACAACCTTCTCCTCCTCCCAACAAATTCCAACACGTGAGAGATGCAACCATATAGCCAAACTGGAGGCTAAGCTCTCTCAACTCAGTACTGGTGTAACCAGTCAGGAGGAGAAGGAAACCACACTCACTACAATTCCAGTCTCACATAGACCTACCATGACAACAAACCAAACGCATACACACACAAAAACATACTCAGAGGCTCTAAATAAAAATCTGCCTAAGCAGCAGAGACCTCCAAAGCAGACACCCAAGCAACCGCTACCCCAACACATAGCTCACAAAGCCAGTAACAGTCACAACCCTTAAGGCTAAACAACACACCTGATACACTTGCAATAGGTGACTATCGTCAGGCACACGGACGTCCCGCTCACCAGGCTGAACAAGAAGGTCACGGTGAGCTGCCTGTCGGGCGCTAGGATCCGCCACATAACACAAGCACTCAGGTCACTCCAAGGCAAGTACAAATATGACTCAGTCATTGTCCATGCTGGTGTGAATGACCTGAGACGTACCTCCCTGGACTGCATGAAAAGAGACAGGAGCTCTCTGAGCATGTAGCCCAGGCCGGTATGACCCTGACCTTGAGTAGCATCTTACCCTCACCAAAAATTATGCCACAATATGAAGACAAGATGATCAATTTCAACAATTGGCTTAAGTATTGGTGTCATTCAAAGGGGATCCAATGCCTGTCAGCCTGGGATGACATGCTCGACAAGCCACGATGCTTCGCTAGGGACGGCTTGCACCTGTCACCCCTGGGCTTTCGGATATTGGCAAAGGCTCTTGCTACCCGCATAGTGCCTTTTTTAGGCAAGGCTCAAAAGACAAACCCACCTCCATAGGTATCACAAGGGATAAGAAACTAAGAGTAATGCTACTCAATGCCAGAAGTCTAAACCTCAAGATGCATGCACTCGAAACTCTCCTTAGCATGGAGAGCATAGATATCTGTGCAGTAACAGAAACCTGATTCAAGGCTCCCGAGAGCACCCCAGCACTACCAGGTTATACCTCATACCATGCTTTTCAGCCCCAAAACATGGACCGAACCACAAAAGGAGGGGGAGTATCAATATTCGTCAAAGATACCCACACCTCCAGGTTGGTGGCACAGCACAAAGCATCAGTGCCTATCCATGTGCAATTAACAGTGGGTAAAACTGCCTTCCAGTTTATAGCCTGCTACAGACCACCCTCCCAAACACAGGAACCCCACTCGGCCTTCCTGAGAATACTGGAAAATATGAAGGTCTCTCCAAACACCATTATATTGAGCGACTTCGACTACCCAAACATAGACTGGGAGCATTACTCTAGCTCCAACACCCTAGCCCAAAGGTTCCTAGAATTTATAAACTCTAATGCTATGGAACAACTTGTTACCACTCCCACAAGAGGGGAAAACATACTGGACCTGATCATCACCAACATGGGGACACTATGCTCCAAACCAGAAGTGTATCCCTCACTGGTAAGATCAGACCATAAACTAATCTCACTGGATATTCACATCCCGACCCCACCCCCTGCCCAGAAAATCACAGTGAAAAACTTCTCTAAAGCAAATTTCACACACCTCAAAACCGAGGCGGAATCCTTCAAAGCCCCCGGGCCTGTGGAAAATACGGCCCAGACCGCAGAATCCTTTATAAATGCATTCTATGAGCACCTTCAGGAATGCATGGATCATGCAATCTCAAATAAAACCAAGACCCAATCCTCCAAAGGCAGACGTCCTGTCTGGTGGACCCCAGCCATAAACAAACTATACAACAGAAGGAGGAAGTTACTACATGATAGAGCAAAATCCCAAAAAGGGAAGGCATCTCTGATCAGTATTAGCAAAAAACTACGGGCACTCATAAAATCGTCTAAGGCCAGCTTCGAGAGAAAAATTGCACAGGACACCAAGGATAATCACAAGGCTTTCTTTAGTTATGTTAGGAACCTGGGTGGGAATTCCCAGATATGCTCAGAATTAGTCCAAAATGACAAAAAATACACCGAGCCCACAGACATTGCCAACATCCTAGCTGACCGGTTCAGTGCAAACCCCCCCCCTCCCCACCAAAAGGGCAAATATCTATCCCAACAGAGTGCTGCCCCCCTGACATCTCAGATGCTCTGGTAAGAGCCGCCCTCTCAAAAGCAAAAAACACAGCATCAATGGGACCAGATGGTGTCCCAGGCTGCATCCTACATGAACTCCAAGAAGAGCTAAACCCAAACATAAACGTACTGTTCAATCTTAGCCTTACTACAGGATATGTACCTAAAGAGTGGCGTACAGCAACAGTGGTCCCTCTCCACAAAGGTGGTGCCTCAACGGATCCTGGAAACTATCGCCCCATAAGCCTGACTAGCTTGGTCTGCAAAGCTATGGAAAGGATCATCATGGACCTCATAAAATAAAGATATTGGGGACCTACAGACACTGGATCCTACCCAGTTTGGCTTTGTTAAGGGCAGATCCTGCCTCTTAAACCTGGTCGATTTCTTTGAAACAGTCACCAAGGCCATTGACGAGGGGAAGGTGGTCCACACAGCCTACCTGGACCTCGCAAAAGCCTTCGATACAATACCCCACTCGGGCATTATAGATAAGCTCACCAGTTTAAATATAAACCCCTATGTCACTAGATGGGTTGCAAACTGGCTCAAGGACAGAACCCACATGGTTAGAATTGCTGGAGCCATGTCAGATTCTAAACCAGTTACAAGTGGCGTCCCACAAGGCTCGGTCCTGGGACCTCTCTTGTTCCGTATATATTTCTCGGCGGTACAAGCCAACACGGAAGGACTGTGGCTGACCTAGTTCGCAGATGACTGCAAACTGTGTGCCATAATCAACTCTCCAGCCGACAAGCATCCTCCAAAAGGGCCTCATAGAAACAGACAACTGGTGCCAGAGCCATGGCCTCAAGCTAAACGCCAAAAAGTGTATAATCGGTGGTAATACATTAAGTACGGAAGAAGTCATTAGGGACCTGGGGACCCAAGTTGATAGCAATCTCTCATTTGACAACCACGTGGCCAAAGTGGTTAGAAAAACATTTTATATAGCCCACCTAATCATGAAGGGATTCACATCTAGATCAGGGGAGGTAATCGTGCCTCTTTACTCATCCCTCATCAGGCCCATAATTGAGTACAATGCCCCTTTTGGGATGTACCTTACCAGACACTTGCAGCAACTGAAAGACCCCAAAAGTATCTCACCAAGAGGATCAAAGGGCTCAAACAGATGCCATATGCTGCCCGGTTAAAGAAACTCCAGCTCTACTCAGTGGCATACCGCCTGCTCAGAGGCGATCTGTTCCTGACGTATAAAGCCATGTCCAACCCGGAATTAATTGACATGCTGCACCTCAGAAAATCCAAATCCCATCGAGCTACGCGCTTGAGAGACTTGAACCTCAGCACTGAAATAAATAGGACATGCTGGAGGGACAGATTCATAACCCAGAGGCTCCCTTCACTCTGGAAAAAAATCCCAGTCCAGGTTAGGCAGAGTCCCACATTGACTCTCTTCAAGAGGAATCTTGACGAGTGGATGTGAGATCGTAGGTTTACCCCGGCTATCACTTCTGTGTCACTGTTAGACAGAGGCACAGTACACTAACCTCAAAAAAAGGCATAGCAAAATTAATTTAAAATGGGTGGCGAAAGCCAAACACACTCTGGCTGGGCTTATAAATGCCCTAGGGCAGATAGCCTAGTATGAACCTATGAACCATCAGCAGCAGCACTGTAATTACACTTGTGCATGTGGGGGGGGGGGGGGTTGCACTGTAGTTAAGGGCATCAGGTTGGCCATGTGTGGGTGAAAGCTACCGCTCAATGCCATTACGGCAGATTGAGTAGCACTGCCATTTCACACCACTTTGTTCTACCAGAGTTCTGTTCTAGCTTGTTCTGTTCTAGCTTTTTACCTCTGTAGATTACACATGTCCTCCCTGTATGTTATCCCATGCCTCTAAACTGTCCAGATTTTTGCAGAATGTCAAGATTTTTTCCTCGTATTTGCGATCTATTTGTTTTCTGGCAGACCACCGAGGACTAAAGTCACTAAATAATGAAAGACATTTGAGTTTCAGACGTTACAGCCTTCAGAAAATGCATGCTGATGCAAAACCTATTATTCTGAACTTTAGGTGTAAAAGAACAATATTTAAAATCGGACCCTAATTTGAGCCTCCGTCCCCCATTATTTTTGGCTCCGTCCAGACACGAAGAGGTTGAGAGCTATGGATGTGACCTGGTCAAAAACATATAGCAGGTGAAATATAATTCCTACAGTTTTCTTGATGGTGAATGCGCACTGTGTGTGCAAAAAATCATTGATTTTTGTGTGCACACAACAATGCCTGGAACATGCACAAGTCTTCTGGTATTACTAACAGTGCACTTAGAAGGCAATTACATTTTAAAACTAGGGCGTAAAATAACACTACAGGACATTCTGGCACTTGAAGCTTCTATGGGTCTGATACTCCCCACACCACAAGACTGCATAAATAGATTCTGACAGACTTGGTGGAACCTCTGCTCTCACCCCCCCCCCCCCCACCTATTCTAAAAAAGCCCTGCTCACAGAAGTACAGAAGGTTGCCATAGGTTGTGTGGGGCACTAGGGATGGGGTCTATATTAAATCATCGAGCGAATGATGATCAACCCCAGGTAAGAGAAAGCTTACAAACACGAACGTTTAGAACAGTGATTTTTTTTTCCCTTGGGAATTGCTGTTCCAAAAAAACTTAAAACAAAGTGGGAGACTTTGCCCCCCACACTTAAATATACCAACTCCGAGATCGCACTACAGTGATGAAAATGGCAAAGTAACGGATGTGGCCAAGAGATTTATTTCCCAGAGAAACAATTCACTTACATGCCGTTTCGTCATTTTGCCTTTTCAAGTTTGACCAAGACGCATTCGAAAGAATGCATCTTCGGTCATCTAATAGGAACCCCTAGGGGTGATGTGGTTATTTTTTCTTCTTTAATTTTCATCACAATAGTATGACATGATTGACAAGACCTCAATGCTTTGCCAGAGATGGCCTGCATCGGTCACCCCTGGGCTTCCGGATACTGGCCAAGGCTCTTGCCACCCCTATAGTGCCTTTTTTAGACTTGTGTTCCAAAGACCAAATTACCACTATAACAGCTAAAAACAGATGCAATCTGAGGGTCATGCTAACTCATAATGCACTTGCTCGAAGAAATCCTTAAAATGGAGATCATCAACATTTTTGCTCTAACAGAGACCTGGTTCAAGGCAGCAGAAAGCACCCCTGCACTACCAGGCTATAACTCATTCCACACCTTTCAGCCGCAGAACTTGGACCGAAGCTCCAAAGGCGGTGGAGTTTCCATATTCATAAAGGATGCGCACAGCTCCAGACTGGTAGCCCAACTTAACGCATCAGAGATATTTCTGGTGCAGCTAATATTGGGTAAGACAGCGATTTAGGTCATAGCCTGCTATAGGTCCCAAACCATGTCCCAAGACTCGCACACCATGTTCCTAAGCACCCTGGAGAATATTAGGGTCCAACCTAACACTCCCATACTGGGCAACTTCTATCTACCCCTCCATTAACTGGGAAAAATACTCATGTACTAATAAACTTGCCCAATGTTTCCTGGAATTCATCAATTCCAATGCCCTGGACCAGCTCATTCTTACCCCCACAAGAGGTAAGAACATCCTTGACCTGGTCATTACTAACATGGGCGACCATTGCTCTACACCAATAGTCAACTCCTCCCTGGTTAAATCAAACCACAAACTTATCACCTTGGAAATCCACACCCCCCCCACCTCACACACAAAGGTAACCACCATGAAAAACTTCTCCAAAGCAACCTTTGGGCTCCTAAAAACAGAGGTGGCTAACTTCACGGCACCCATGCAAATGGATAATAGCTGCATGAACGCTGAATCATGCACCAACACACTGTACACACTGTATGAACACATTCACAAATGCACGGATTTCGCCATACCCAATAGAACCAAGACACTTTCCTCCAAAAAAATGAAGCCAATCTGGTAGTCCCCTGCCATACACAAACTCTACAACAGGAGGAGGAAACTGATGCGGAATAAGGTGAAGTCCCAAGACTGGAAAAACTCCCTTATCAGCCTCAACAAAAAGTGGAGATCCCTCATCAAATTCTCTAAAGCTAGCTATGAAAACAGAACTGCAGCAGATAGTAAAGACAACCACAAAACCTTCTACAATTATGTAAAGAATCTCCACAGCAATATTTGCTCTGAGTTACTGCACAATGGAACCTCCTATACCAAGCTTATATTGCCAATATACTGGCTAACAGATTCAGCGCCAACTTTACCCCCCCCCCCCCAAGGACCAATCACAATACCAGTAGATGGCCAGGCACCCAGTATTACTGCTGTACAGGTTAAAACAGCACCGTCCAAGGCCAAGAATTCAGCTTCTATGGGACCTGACAATATCCATGGCTGTGTTCTACATGAACTACACCGTGAACTAGTACCTCACCTGTGTGCCTTGTTCAATCACAGCCTCACCTCAGGCTTTGTCCCTACTGAACGGCGCACTGCTACAGTCATCCTTCCCCACAAAGGAGGAGTGACTATAAACCCTGGGAACTATCGTCCCCTTAGTCCGACGAGTCTGATATGGAAAGCTATGGAACGTATCATCATGGACCTAATAAATAAAAATATAGGGAATCTCCAAACTCTGGATCCCACACAGCTTGGTTTTGTGAAGGACAGATCATGCCTGCTCAACTTGGTCGACTTCTTTGAGTCGGTCACCAGAGCTGTGGATGAAGGCAAGGTGGTTCATACAGCCTACTTTGATCTGGCCAAGGCCTTTGATACCATCCCCACTCAGGAATCATAGGAAAAGCTCACTAGGTATCAATCCCTGTATCACTAAAGTGGGTCGCAAACTGGCTCACAGATAGAACCCACAGTGTGTGAAAGTAGCTGACTCAAAGTCAGACTGCCAATCAGTCACAAGTGGAGTCCCACAGGGTTCGGTCCTGGGTCCTCTCCTGTTTGGCATCTACTTCTTTGAAGTCCAGGCCAACACGAAGGGACTGACTGACAAAGTTCGCAAACAATTGCAAGTTGGGAGCTATTATGAACTGCCTAAGTGATGTTGACATCCTACAGAAAGGCCTCACTGTGACCAATGACTGGTGTCAGAACCATGAGCTTAAGCTCAATGCCAAAAAATGTGTAGTCATCCTCTTTGGGAAAAACACGGGTCCCATGAATTACCACAGCGATGGTAGTCCACTGAACACAGAAGGAGTTAAAAAATATCCGGGAACACAGGTTGACAGCAACCTCTCTTTTGACCACCACATTGCCAGCGTGGTCCATGTGGCACATCTCATTACTAAGGGTTTTGCATCCAGGAAGAAAGAGGTCATTGTCTCCCTCTACTCTTCCCTCATTAGGCCAATCATAGAGTACAATGCCCCATTTGGCATGTACCTCAGCAGACACCTGCAACAACTGGAGAGGCCACAAAAGTACCTCACAAAGAGGATCCTAAGCCTTAAACACTTGTCCTATATGGAAACACTCAAACTCCCAACTATTCTCTGTCTCATATCGCCTACTTAAGAGGCAATCTCTGCTTGACTTGACAAGCCAGGTCTGACCCAGCTCTGTTATAAATGCTACATCTAAAGAAATCCAATCCCTCTGCACCACACACGCTCCAGAGACCTCAACCTCATTACCACAATCAACAGAACGTGCTGGAGTGACAAGTTCATAACCCAGAGACTGCCCATGCTTTGGAATACACTTCCCATACACATCAAACAGAGCACCTCACTGGCCCTCTTCCAATCCACTCATCAAGATTTCTGTTGAAATAGAAAATTCACCCCAGGGATCACTCCAGTGGTTCTACTCGACAGAGGCACTGGGAACCAAGGTCAGGTGGCACGATGCCAGAGTAATCTTATGGGCTAGGCTTGTAAAGGCTCCAGGGCCATTAGCCTAGTACACACCTATGAACCTATACAACACAGGTGTGCACAAGTGGCAGTTACAGCTTGTGTTGACTGTGTGGTCACAGTTTCTTGACTTTTCTCATGGACCTTGAAAAGTGTACACAGAGGGTTAGTATAGCTTGTACATGGGACAGTGTGCCGTCTACGAGCAACAAAGTGGAATCCATACATCCACAACCCCTTTCCCATTTTTGCACATGGGGTCAGGGTATAATTTCAACAGTGACAATCCAGATACATTACTGTAACGATATTTTTTTTCATTTTCCCCAGAATCACACAGGGTAGGGATGAAGAGCTTGGAGGCAGCTATGTACGTGTATGACAGTAATACCCTGAAATAAATGACTGGGGCCATTTCAACCTCCGTGTTTATCCTAATTTAACACAGGAGGAATGCAGAGGCAATGGCTATATTTTTTTGGTGGCGGGGTGAGGCAGGCAGTATTTCCAAATAGCATTTGCATATTCTCACAAACAATTGTCCTGTTTGTTTACTGGGAGCTGCTATTTTAATCAGCTTTTAACATTAAGACTTGGGCACAACAAATCTTTCTTGGGGCCCTGGCTCGAGTTATTTCCTAAATGGTTATTACATGCTGTCTTGACCAAGTAAGTGGAGTTGAAAGGATGCCAGAAAGCTACAGCAGCAAACAATTTCTCTTCAACCCATCAGTGATGAAAAGAGGTTGTGCTAAAAGGAAAAAAAAACTTTAAAGGGCTTATCAGGGCATATAGAAAGTCGCATCTTTTTAAAAATGCTGAAAAGTACGGCAGAATCTGAGAATATCACAATGTGCATGATGTGGGGGGATTAAGGGGCCATTCACGGTTAGATGGGGGTGAATCTGTGTGTGCAGGTATGGAAGGTGAAACAGTAAGTCAGTACCATGCACAGAGCATCATTTTTGCAACTAAATGCCAGTCATTGCGAACGTCCCTCTGTGAGACTGGCAAACATGTGACACATACTCATACAATGCCTTGGAGCAATGCTGCTGTAACTACAGTCTGAACATACTACTTCTAAAACTCTGCAACATGGTCTAAAAGGCTGCTTAGGGCTAGAGGCAATAATAGGAGGAAACTTTAGACTAGAGGTGTCCAGGAGTCCCCCAAAATAATAGCAACAGCCCTGGTCACAATAACCCAAACCATAGGTAGCATAGCTCTCAAACAGTTATCTCCCAAATCAGGAACAATGCCACAAATAATCAGGGACACTTAAAATACTAACCTGCCAAATAAAAAATATGCATTAACATTCACTTTCTTTAGCAAGACCCTACTAACGATTTCATAATTTATGAAGTATAATCCAGCGTCATTGCTCCACAAGTCACCAATTTTAGGAAGACCATAAGAAACCTTTCAGCAAAATCAGGGGCAATTGAGACACGATAGATACCTGTAGCTATTACAGTTTTGATCTCTTTCAATAAGGGATTGATAAGGCATCAAGAAAGGCTAACGATTGCGCTCATCTTGGAGAGATACCACCCCCAAAGCAACCCAATGCAAATACAATCACCACAGCCCGAGCACCCCACAGTTATACCCAGTAAGACCCAGTGCATTACCTGATTAATGCACACCAGCAAGCATTACCTGGGAGCTCCTGAGGATCCGGGCTACCGTCCACCGTAAAGGTCAACAATTCAAACCCGGATGATGACAGTGACCTTAAACCACAATAAATTGTCCGGACACATCAACTATAATACAAAATAACCTGGAACGTATAGATTGACCTACTAAACAGGTCAACATACAACAAACCGTTTATCAAACACTAACAGAGCAGCAACTCACAAAACGCGCTACAAAGTAACATTTACTAAGGCGCGCCCCCAGAAGGGGCGGGGCAAGGAATGGCAGCCAATGAACGCCATGGCGACCTGAAGTCCACGTGAAGGCTTCGCGCCGATTGGAAGGACGCAGGCGCGTTTAGCATTAGGAGTAACGTGCTTCTGGTTGTATATTTTGCAATTCATTTCGCCATGTATGTTTACCTTTGCTGTCCTGAAGTCACACATGTACATTCTTTATTAAATAAACGTACTAAGCTCATTAAAAGTGAATTATCCCTCATCAACCCTAACTTCTGCGTCTGATATGTGAGCACTTATAGTGAGGCACTGAAACCTAAGTGCATTTATGCCATTCAAGCTATCTTATAGGTTCATACTAGGCTATCTGCCCTAGGGCATTTATAAGCCTAGCCAGAGTGTGTTTGGCTTTCGCCACCCATTTTAAATTAATTTTGCTATGCCCTTTTTCGAGGTTAGTATACTGTGCCTCTGTCTAACAGTGACACAGAAGTGATACCCGGGGTAAACCTACAATCTCCCATCCACTCATCAAGATTCCTCTTGAAGAGAGTCAATGAGGGACTCTGCCTAACCTGGACTGGGATTTTATTCCAGAGTGAAGGGAGCCTCTGGGTTATGAATCTGTCCCTCCAGCATGTCCTATTTATTTCAGTGCTGAGGTTCAAGTCTCTCAAGCGCATAGCTCGATGGGATTTGCATTTTCTGAGGTGCAGCATGTCCATTAATTCCGGGTTGGACATGGCTTTATACGTCAGGCACAGATCGCCTCTGAACAGGCGGTATGCCACTGAGTAGAGCTGGAGTTTCTTTAACTGGGCAGCATATGACATCTGTTTGAGCCCTTTGATCCTCTTGGTGAGGTACTTTTGGGGTCTTTCCAGTTGCTGCAGGTGTCTGGTAAGGTACATCCCAAAAGGGGCATTGTACTCAATTATGGGCCTGATGAGGGATGAGTAAAGAGGCACGATGACCTCCCCTGATCTAGATGTGAATCCCTTCATGATTAGGTGGGCTATATAAAATGTTTTTTCTAACCACTTTGGCCACGTGGTTGTCAAATGAGAGACGGCTATCAACTTGGGTCCCCAGGTCCCTAATAACTTCCTCCATACTTAATGGTTTACCACCTATGTGGTAATTTGTGGGCACTTTGTTTTTGCCAAAGGGGATGACTATACACTTTTTGGCGTTTAGCTTGAGGCCATGGCTCTGGCACCAGTTGTCTGTTTCTATGAGGCCCTTTTGGAGGATACTTGTGTCAGCTGGAGAGTCGATTATAGTGCCCAGTTTGCAGTCATCTGCGAACTTGGTCAGCCACAGTCCTTCCGTGTTGGCCTGTACCTCCGAGAAATATATACCGAACAGCAGAGGTCCCAGGACTGAGCCTTGTGGGACGCCACTTGTAACTGGTTTGGAGTCTGACATGGTTCCAGCAATTCTAACCATGTGGGTTCTGTCCTTGAGCCAGTTTGCAACCCATCTAGTGACATAGGGGTTTATATTTAAGCTGGTGAGCTTATCTATAATGCCCGAGTGGGGTATTGTATCGAAGGCTTTTGCGAGGTCCAGGTAGGCTGTGTGGACCACCTTCCCCTCATCAATGGCCTTGGTGACTGTTTCAAAGAAATCGACCAGGTTTAAGAGGCAGGATCTGCCCTTAACAAAGCTGAACTGGGTAGGATCCAGTGTCTGTAGGTCCCCAATATCTTTTTTATGAGGTCCATGATGATCCTTTCCATAGCTTTGCAGACCAAGCTAGTCAGGCTTATGGGGCGATAGTTTCCAGGATCCGTTGAGGCACCACCTTTGTGGAGAGGGACCACTGTTGCTGTACGCCACTCTTTGGGTACATATCCTGTTGTAAGGTTGAGATTGAACAGTAGTTTTATGTTTGGGCTTAGCTCTTCTTGGAGTTCATGTAGGACGCAGCCCGGGACACTGTCTGGTCCCATTGATGCTGTGTTTTTTGCTTTGGAGAGGGCGGCTGTTACCTGAGCATCTGAGATGTCAGGGGGGCAGCACTCTGCTGGGATAGATATTTGCCCTTTGGGGGGGGAGAAGTTTGCACTGAACCTATCAGCTAGGATGTTGGCAATGTCTGTGGGTTCGGTGTATTTTTTGTCATTTTGGACTAATTCTGAGCATATCTGGGAATTCCCACCCAGGTTCCTAACATAACTAAAGAAAGCCTTGTGATTATCCTTAGTGTCCTGTGCAATTTTTCTCTCAAAGCCGGCCTTAGACGATTTTATGAGTGCCCGTAGTTGTTTGCTAACACTGATCAGAGATGCCTTCCCTTTTTGTGATTTTGTTCTATCATGTAGTAGCTTCCTCCTTCTATTGTATAGTTTGTTTATGGCTGGGGTCCACCAGACAGGATGTCTGCCTTTGGAGGATTGGGTCTTGGTTTTATTTGGGATTGCATGATCCATGCATTCCTGAAGGTGTTCATAGAATGCGTTTATAAAGGATTCTGCGGTCTGGACCGTATTTTCCACAGGCCCGGGGCTTTGAAGGATTCCACCTCGGTTTTGAGGAGTGTGAAATTTGCTTTAGAGAAGTTTTTCACTGTGATTTTCTGGGCAGGGAGTGGGGTCGGGATGTGAATATCCAGTGAGATTAGTTTATGGTCTGATCTTACCAGTGAGGGATACACTTCTGGTCTGGAGCATAGAGTCCCCATGTTGGTGATGATCAGGTCCAGTATGTTTTCCCCTCTTGTGGGAGTGGTAACAAGTTGTTCCATAGCATTTGAGTTTATAAATTCTAGGAACCTTTGAGCTAGGGTGTTGGAGCTAGAGTAATGCTCCAAGTCTATGTTTGGGTAGTTGAAGTCGTCTAATATAATGGTGTTTGGAGAGACCTTCATATTTTCCAGTGTTCTCAGGAAGGCCGAGTGGGGTTCCTGGGTTTGGGAGGGTGGTCTGTAGCAGGCTATAAACTGAAAGGCAGTTTTACCCACTGTTAGTTGCACATGGATAGTCTCTGATGCTTCGTGCTGTGCCACCAACCTGGAGGTGTGGGTATCTTTGACGAATATTGATACTCCCCCTCCTTTTCTGGTTCAGTCCAAGTTTTGGGGCCGAAAAGCATGGTATGAGGTATAACCTGGTAGTGCTGGGGTGCTCTCGGTAGCCTTGAACCAGGTTTCTGTTACTGCACAGATATCGATGTTCTCCATGCTAAGGAGAGTTTCGAGTGCATGCATCTTGAGGTTTAGACTTCTGGCGTTGAGTAGCATTACTCTTAGTGTCTTATCCCTTGTGATACCTATGGAGGTGGGTTTGTCTTTTGAGCCTTGCCTAAAAAAGGCACTATGGGGGTAGCAAGAGCCTTTGCCAATATCCGAAAGCCCAGGGGTGACAGGTGCAAGCCGTCCCTAGCGAAGCATCGTGGCTTGTCGAGCATGTCATCCCAGGCTGACAGGCATTGGATCCCTTTTGAATGACACCAATACTTAAGCCAATTGTTGAAATTGATCATCTTGTCTTCATATTGTGGCATCCTTCTTGGTGAGGGTAAGATGCTACTCAAGGTCAGAGTCATACCAGCCTGGGCCAAATGCTCAGAGAGCTCCTCTATGTCTCTTTTCATGTAGTCCAGGGAGGTACGTCTCAGGTCATTCACACCAGCATGGACAATGACTGAGTCATATTTGTACTTGCCTTGGAGTGACCTGAGTGCTTGTGTTATGTGGCGGATCCTAGCGCCCGACAGGCAGCTCACCGTGACCTTCTCCTTGTTCAGCCTGGTGACTGGGATGTCAGTGTGCCTGATGATAGAGTCACCTATTACAAGTGTATCAGGTGTGTTGTTTAGCCTTAAGGGCTGTGACTGTTCGGCACACTGGCTTTGTGAGCTATGTGTTGCACGTGTTTTGTTTTGGGGTAGCATCTTGTAGCACTGCAAACTATTCAGCTGTATATAAATGAATTGACCATTCTACCTACACTTGTCAAATCTTTTACTTGTATTTCTCAAATGAAAATGTTAATGAAATGTTTTACTTTCTATTTTTAAGTCAAAAATATTTACTATGTATTTCTCTAATGTAAATCAAATGGCCAAAGTACCAATGCTTTTCTCAAATGTTTTATATGTTGTTAACTGTACTAGTTTGTGGAGCTTTACTCCCCAGGCCTCAACTGAAAATGGGTTCCTGATCCAGTTGGACTTTCCTGGTCAACAAATGCCAAATAAATAAATAAAAAATAATGCCTTCCTTCTGACTCCTTGTGATTTTAAAGGCTTGCATCGTAACAATAAACAATTATATTTGGTTTTGAAACCTGACGCCGTTTCCTCCAGCAAAGAATGTTAACCTTGATACCTGTTGCCACTTGCAGCCATAAAAGTCATTCTTAAAAGTGCACTTCTGTTATCTAAGACATATTTTGTATAACAATAGTTACAGAAGTGGCCTAGACGATTGTAAATATTCTTTGCTGTTTGAACCATAAAGTTTCTTAGACGTGCTAAAAATGTATGCATTTGGGCACATTTGAGTATGCTTAGCTACATCCCTAAAAACAGCACTATGATTCAAAATGCTGAGAGCCCCTCCCCATCCACTAATAACAGTCAGTCGTGCTATTCAAATTACTTGAGTTTCAAGGGTATGCAAATCAGCTAAAAGCTTCCAGGCCTGCGGTCCACAACTGCATTTTATCCATAATTTTCCTACCATAGTGTTATTTTTCACAGTTTCAAATGCATTTCTGATGTCACTTTCAGTAATGTTTCACTATTAGAAAAAAGGGAAAGCAAGCCTGGACTAGAAGCATACAGGGATAAAGACCCACATTAACTAGTGGCATAATAGGGAGGCTGGGCGTGTCCATCCTGGGGGGGTGGTGGTCCCTACCTGGCTTGTGACACCTCCAATGATAGACCCTTCCATCAGGAAGCCTGTGATAGAAGCATGTGGGCATGGCTGCTCCAAGCCAATAACAGTAGCACCTGATGGCACATGTTAGGATACATGTATATGTGCATAGACTTGGGGGGATGCTTAGAAGCACTTGCCGCAATGTAAGTGCTCATGACCTCCCCCCTCCCGTGGATGACTGAATGATCTCCTCAGACAGGGTATGTCTGATCACAGGTGTGACTTGATGGTCAGCAGGCATGAGGCCAAAAATGACCCCAAAAAATCTGTAACAGTTTTTCTTTTATTAGATACTAACTCTTAAAAAAGGAAAGTCTTTTCATGGAGTCTGCATAGTATTTAGCTGTTGTAAGCAAAGCTGATATCTGCAACAACCTCAAAGGAGATCTCTACACTGATCATCTTGGGACATACATTAACACTTATTTGCAGAACTCAAAATTACAGTGGCACAGTGAATTTCTCACATAAATATTTCACATCTTGTGAAAAATCCTGCAACCCAGTATAATAAAAATGGGTAACATTTTCCTTTCTCATAGCATAACAATCTCTCCTCATTTAGTGGCCACAACAGCAAAATACGTTTGTATCACCTTTTTCCCTTTGAGGTATTCACTTCTGACATCAGTGACACCATCAACAATCTCCAACTCACTTCTGGCCTCAGTGACACCATCAACCATCTCCAACTCACTTCTGGCCTCGGTGACACCATCAACCATCTCCAATTCACTTCTGGCCTCAGTGACACCATCAACCATCTCCAACTCACTTCTGGCCTCGGTGACACCATCAACCATTTCCAATTCACTTCTGGCCTCAGTGACACCATCAACCATCTCCAATTCACATCTGGCCTCAGTGACACCATCAACCATCTCCAACTCACTTCTGGCCTCAGTGACACCACCAACCATCTCCAATTCACTTCTGGCCTCAGTGACACCACCAACCATCTCCAATTCACTTCTGGCCTCAGTGACACAATCAACCATCATCATCAACTATCTCCAACTCTCTTCTGGCATCAGTGACACCATCAACCGTTTCCAATTCACTTCTGGCCTCATAGACACCATCAACCATCTCCAACTCACTTCTGGCCTCAGTGACATCATCAACCATCTCCAATTCCTTTCTGACATCAGTGATACCATCAACCATCTCCAATTCACTTCTGACATCAGTGACACCATCAACCATCTCCAATTTACTTCTGGCCTCAGTGACACCATCAACCATCTCCAATTCACTTCTGGGCTCAGTAACACCACCAACCATCTCCAATTCACTTCTGGCCTCAGTGACACCACCAACCATCTCCAATTCACTTCTGGCCTCAGTGACACAATCAACCATCATCATCAACTATCTCCAACTCTCTTCTGGCATCAGTGACACCATCAACCATTTCCAATTCACTTCTGGCCTCATAGACACCATCAACCATCTCCAACTCACTTCTGGCCTCAGTGACATCATCAACCATCTCCAATTCCTTTCTGACATCAGTGATACCATCAACCATCTCCAATTCACTTCTGACATCAGTGGCACCATCAACCATCTCCAATTCACTTTTGGCCTCAGTGACACCATCACCCATCTCCAATTCACTTTTGACATCAGTGACATCATCAACCATCTCCAATTCACTTCTGACATCAGTGACATCATCAACCATCTCCAATTCACTTCTGGGCTCAGTAACACCACCAACCATCTCCAATTCACTTCTGGCCTCAGTGACACCATCAACCATCTCCAACTCACTTCTGGCCTCAGTAACACCATCAACCATATCCAATTCACTTCTGGCCTCAGTGACACCATCAACCATCTCCAATTCACTTCTGGCCTCAGTGACACCATCAACCATCTCCAATTCACTTCTGGCCTCAGTGACCCCATCAACCATCTCCAATTCACTTCTGACATCAGTGACCCATCAACCATCTCCAATTCACTTCTGGCATCAGTGACACCATCAACCATCTCCAACTCACTTCTGATGTCAGTGACACCATCTCCAATTTACTTCTGATATCAGTGACACCATCAACCATCTCCAACTCACTTCTGGCCTCATTGACACCATCAACCATCTCCAACTCACTTCTGACATCAGTGACACCATCAACCATCCCCAATTCATTTCTGGCCTCAGTGACACCATCAACCATAGCCAACTCCCCTCATATCACTTCTCAAGACAGCTCCTGCAACTTCTCAGTTGTATTCCGCAGTATCTTCATAGGATCATAGGAGGTTACTTGGCTAATGGCCCTGGGGCCCTTCCAAACCTAACCAAGAGTTTATCCCCAATCTTTAGCTTTTTACTCATATCTTGGTTCTTTGTTTCAATTCTCTTTATAACCTCTGTTTACAATGAGTCTGAGATGATAATTTGCAAATTAGGTGCTGACATTAAATGTTGCGAAGTATCTTTTGTAAGCCATCCAAATTCAAAAACAATCTTTTCATCTTCTACATTCACTGTACCTTAACTGTTATTAAACATTCACCTTTGTCTTGCAATATGGATCTGGTCCACACCACACCTTGCTCCTTGAGATTCAGTCCCCTATGACTGTACAGGAAGTTCCTTTCCAGCACCACCCACAGAGTACTGGAATTTCTGCATTGCCCTGGCAAAATTTCCCATAGTTAGTATGTATGAATGCCACTTCAGGTCTCCATTGAAAATAGGTCACAGGCCTATTGGAACTAACCTGGTCAACAAAACATAAATAAGTGACATATAAATGCACTTTGAAACAGCACGGGATGTATTGCATGGCAACACAACTGTCAGTGTGCAACAGATAGTATTAAATAAACATAACAGAGATATGTTTGAGACAAGAACAATGTAACAAAAGTACAGAGGGTACCAGCGACAATCCTACAAATGTATTTAAAAGCAAGAGCACTCAAATAAGCAGTGAAGGGATCAACATAAGTGAAAAATAATATCACCAGCACCTTCTTCATGTTTTCTGTTGCTCTGGGTTCCACATTCCAGATTGTAAATTACATACATGTTTTAAAGGAATAGATTAGGATTGCTTTGACTGATGTTTAAACCTGCTTTCTGGGAAACCCATTTAGATGCAGAGTAGAGTAGGACTATAGGTCAGCATGCCGCCAGACCCCCCCATTGATGCTAGCTGTTTGACACCTGCAGCAGATGTACAACATTTTGTAGCCCCATAAGTTCCCCAGTTTTCCCACTGAAAGAGAATACAAAGGATTAGTCCAGATAAGATGGAAAAACAAGGACCAAATCCCAAAGCTTAGAGGTTAGTCCTTTATGTGAATATTCCTGAAAGGCCTGTGAGGATTTACCAGCTCAGCACCCTGTGGAACCTCATTCGGGAGCATGTAATCTCATCAAACGTAATTTCGGCGAATGCAAATACGGCAATTGCTGTTCACTAACATTACTTTTGCTGACAATAGTGCTTGCTTTTTTCTCCACTGTAGTGTGACCTCACTGTTGATTTATTTATTTATTTATTTATTTAACATTTGTTGGCTGGGAAAGTCAGACTAGGACAGAGCCTATTTTTAGCGGAGGCCCAGGGAGAAATGCTCCAGACACATGTTTTTGTAATATAAGTCTGGGGGTGTGGGGGATGTCCCCTCACATGGGTGCGCAGGGGAGCTTGCCCCCCTGCAAAAAAAGTTGTTGAGTTGCTTGTTGAAGGTGGTTTCAGTGAGCAGCTTTTGTTTCTTTTTTACCCGTTTGCCGACATTACCTTCAGTGACTCATAAATCCCCTCATTCTTAATTAAATATTTTTATTTCTAACAAACAA
Source organism: Protopterus annectens (assembly GCF_019279795.1). Lineage (NCBI taxonomy): Eukaryota > Metazoa > Chordata > Ceratodontiformes > Protopteridae > Protopterus > Protopterus annectens. Next base: position 1,831,646,780 of record NC_056744.1, read on the forward strand.
AAAAAAAATGACAGGACACCATGAGCTGTAGAACTATATTTAATAAAACCCTTTCACCTGAACTTCGTCAGGTCTGTCTAACAGAGTGGCTTGTTGAGTAGTTTACAGTCTGATCATTCAAAATGTCTGCTGTTACGAGGCTATCACCAGACGTTATTAGCCTGTTTTGTATCATATTTATAGGTTCACAGGATGATACTAGTATTAATATTAGTATTAGTATTAGTATTAGTATTAGTATTAGTATTAGTATTAGTATTAGTGTTAGTGTTAGTATTAGTATTAGTATTAGTATTAGTGTTAGTATTAGTATTAGTATTAGTATTAGTGTTAGTGTTAGTATTAGTATTAGTATTAGTATATGTTCACAGGTTCACAGGATGATACTAGGCTATTGGCCCAGAGGCCCTTATAAGCCTAGCAAAGAATTTCACCCATGGTCCCACAAAGTTTCATATGAGGACTGTGTCTGCCTTTGTAGGGCTCATATTCCTTAACGCGATGCCACACTGAATGACCTTTACAGCCATATCAGTAATTCCACAAGCTTCTTGTGATGCACGGTCCCTCACAGCAAGTTTTCTGTCAGTTTTTTAGATCTAACTATATCTAAGGACACTGAAAACAAATGCTTCTCCAGTAACCTGTTTGGAAAACCAACCAGAGTTAATATACTGTTTCACAGTAAAAGTGTGCATCCCCAGATCGCTAAGAGAAATGTTATAAAGTCTCAGGGGATGAGAATTACAGATGTCTCCAAGGAACTTGAAATTTCATTACAAGTGTAATCAACCTACACCAAGACTTCCTGGTTAGGGGATACAACAATAGATTACCGAAGTTAATCCTCAATCCCATTCGATCTTTAAACAAGGCAGAGGACCCCATTTTGAGGCCCCCCGGGAGACTCATAGGGCTCAACAGAAACCAACACCAGGATCCACAGGAGGACAGGAGAAAAAGAAAAAGAAGCAGGCAGGTGTCACTTTTACACCTGGTTACAAAACAATCAGAAGGATTATGACCGACAATCTGGTAGTGATCGCGGACCATAAAGGCTGGAAGAACTCCTAAGATCTCATCCTTGTTTTGTTTTCAAGAGAGCCAGAAAGATTAGGGACTGGAGAGAGTGCAAATTCAGGTCAGAGAGGGACAACAGAAGAGCTTCCCCTGTGCTCCCCATTTTTTGCAGTTACTGCAACTATATAAGAACTACTTCTTTAATCCAGCACTCAGAAGAAAAATGAACAGCACTTGTTCTGGTACTTGCAACACTGCTTTTGTGATATAACATGCACAATGTTTTATGTAGGGAAAATTGTGAACAAGTTCAAAATGCGGGTGGCACACCACCTGTCTGACATCAGACTCCAGAGCCTCAAAAAACAACTAGCCAAGCACTGCTGTTATTTCCCAGACCATGGAGGTTTCCACTTCCACATTCTGGACAAGCTTACTATGGGTCCACCCAAAGGAAACAAAAATGTTATCCTTGAAAAAATAGAGTTAAACTGGCAGATCAGGCCCACCACAACCTGGTGTAAACTCAAGCATTTCCATTAAAAGTGTGCTTGCACTAAAGAAACTAAACCATAAACCATACAGCTAAAACACCTGTAATGTTTAACCCAGGATTTGGACATGAACCAGTAATTAACTCTAATTGCTGCTCTTAATATGAAAAAGCCAATCAAGATATTAGATCTGTAGATCACTGCATCTAACTTGGTGGGTTTTATTTGGTAAACTAGGAACACAGGAAACAAGCCACTTTGTTTTTTTTTTTATTTATTATTTTTTTTTTGTGATCTCAAGATGTGTACAAATCCAAACAGTAACTGCCAGGAGTTTGAAAACGCAATTTGGATCAATGAATGGGGAATTACAAATTCATACCTGGGGTATCGCCTATGTCGCTTATGGACAGGGACAATCAGTTAAGATACTCAAGGCATAAGCACAAACCCATGACATCTACTTGCCCCTAGAGGGCATATTTTGCATAAAATCAGGTTATATTGGCTAGGTTTGTAAGAGCTCTTAAGCCATTAGCCTATTAATCTCCTATAAACCTATGAAAATGCTTTTTCTTTGTGATGTGTATAAACTTAAACTGGAACGTTTAGTTATGTGAAAATGTTTTCTACTTCTTTGGGACCTGGGCTTTCTTTTTGTGGTTAGGAGTGAGAAGAGGGGGGCAAATACTGACATCCTACTTCGATTGACAGCCCACACCCACACTTATTAAATCAACCTCTTAAATCATCTAACCCCACCAAGGGGCCCATAGCACCATCTCCTCTCTCAGGAGATTGGTTAACTGCCCTTCCACCTGATCCCTCCCAGTTTCCTGCCCTTTATATAGCCAGGCACAACACTATCTAGCCCTCTTTTGTACTGACTTTACCACATGGAACCTGAAGAGAGGACGAAACTGAAAAGAAAACCCTTCACTAACTGTTCAATCCAGGAAGAGGCTTGATAGTGTAGACCCTAAACTGGAATATCGTAGAACCGTGGTCTGAGACTAGGGCTCAATCCAGGAAGAGGCTTGATAGTGTAGACCCTAAACTGGAACATCATAGACCCGTGGAACATCATAGACCTGTGGAACATCATAGACCCCCGTGCTCTGAGATCAGGGAAATTCTCCCTCTCACCGTGGATACCCCGAGCAACCAGGTAAAGATGTTCTAGCCACTTGGCCTACATTTAACATCATTTCAGTGATTTGCAGTACAGTGAGAATTGTTATCTCAGGACCCCACTCCACATGACTGTACTCTTTACACCAAGGAAGATCTGAGATACTTATTTTTATTAAAGATTTTGTATAGTTTGCAGTTCACCACTTGGTGGATTTTTATTTCTTGGACATAAAAAGGTTATGCAGAAGGTTCCTTCCTGCTTGTGCATGTCCACGAGCTCTGTAAAAATGTGGACAGTCACTTGTTTCCACTGTAAACTATTTCTCTGGATGCACGTATTTTTCAAAAAACTGAAGTCACCTAGTGTAGCTCTAAGTGACTACCTCCTTTTTGTATGAAAAGGTCTGTCTTCGTCAGGAATAAAAATGGAGAATAGTCCTATTTATCATGTATATGAGCCCCTTAGAAGCAGGCACTGTCACACCTCTCAACCTCTTAGAGCAGAAATCTGGACAAAGCCATAAATAACGGGAGGGAAAAAGCCCAAAATAGAGACGTTTTGTAAACATTGCTCTTACAAATGTAAAAAGTTGATAGAATAACAGGTTTTGTATCAGCATGAATTTTCTTAAGGATATTAAGTCTGAAATTCAAATGTCTGTCAATGTTTTGGACTTCAGTCCTCACCGATTTATCAAAGATCGACCAGAAAAATTAAATTCTATGAAGAACAGACTGAAAATATGTGGCAGAAATCTGGACATTCTGTGTAAATTTGGACAGTTGAGAGCTATGGGCACTGTAAACCTTTTCGTCAAACAAGAGATTAGTCTTTCATAATGTATTTCAAAAAATCTGAGCTCTGTAAAAGTGGGCACAGCCTCTCATATTACATAGGCTACAAACATTGAGAAGGACAAGTTAGATTAGAAAAACAGCTTTCGTCTGTGATTTCTGTGTTTCTGTCCTTTTGTTTTGTGATGTGATCATAAACCATCGGAACTTTCTTAGGATCTAGGTACTGTTTTGCATACCAGGATGAACAACCTCATTAGAAAAAATGTAATCAGTCTCAGGGTGACTGAAGGCTCAAGATCCCTCTGGCCAGTTCTGGTTGATGGCTGAGATCAAAATAAGGCAGCTTGTAAACTGAAGATGCAAACCTGGGCCAAGAACTAAACCATGGCCAGTAATTAGCTTTCACAGTACAAACCACAGTAGCGCTAAGTTCTAATTCAGTTTGATCTCATATCGTACCTCTCAACCTCATACTGTAGGAATTTTGGACAAAACCAAAAATAATGAGGGGATAAAGACCAAAAAGCAGGGGCAGATTTTAAATATTACTCTTATAAGCATAGAAAGTTGTAAGAATAACGGGTTTTGCAATGGCATGCATTTTCTGAAGGACATGACATGTGAAACTCAAATGCCTGGTGTTATTTAATGACTGCAATACTTAATGATTTGCCAGAATACCACATATTGTATGAGGAACAGACCAATATTAGGATGCAAAGAATTGGACATTCTGCAAAAATCTGGACGGTTGAGAGGTATTTCTGAAATGGATGCTAGAGTAATCCCTATTCCCAAATTATTGTGCTATTTCTGAAAACTCCTAGATATTTCAGTATTTTTCTCTTCTTTTAATTCCTATAAATGTTTAGGGTTTCTAACATAATGAATCCAAAGTGGGTACCAAGGTTCCTAGATCCTACCTAAAAAAAAAAAAAAAAACAATAAAACCAATGGCAAATACTGTCCACACAAGAATTTGTAAAAATTGTAATACATTCTTGTGTGGTGGGAAGCACTCAGATTTATATAAGGGTTTCTAGTATAGTAGCACAAATAGACCCCGTTTAGTATTTCTTCAGTACAGTCCACTCCAAAAAGATTGATTTATTGATGTACTTGATTGTATATATATATAGGGTGTATTTAGTATGATAATTTATTCCACTGAAGGCAGTGAATGCCGAGGCGCTAGAACGTATTAAATTTATTCTTTTTGGAGTGGACTGGACTGTCATATTTAATTTTATTGTTTTGTCTTGCTGCTCTTTGAGTGTGTTGTTTATAGTATTTCTTCAGTCCTTGATGTTTGTGAAGAGGGCTCTTCTAGCAATCATGGGGAACCCAAAACTTCCTCTTTGTGCAGTTTGTACGGACTTACCTGCATCTGCAAAACATTTATGTATATCTGAAAATTCTTGTTTTATTAGCCCTGTTGCTATTGTAACTATCTGTGCATCTTTATTCTATATTCTAGTTTCTCCTTGTATATGCTGGTATTTTATGAGCACTTGTCAATCTACTAAACACATTTTAACCGAATGCCATTTGGTAAAAGAAAAGTAGCCGGAAAAATTCTTAGCAATTGGTTGCACTTTCCCCCTTAGTTGTTCAACTTCAGAGTTGGTCTATATAAGTTGCAGTATTTGTTTTGAGATTGCAGAGAGTGGTTTTTAACAATCTTTTTTTCTACTGAATGGCACTTGATATAAATGCATTCAGTTGAATGATGTTAATCTATATTTTGTAACGTTATGTCTCTTAGTATGTAGGACACTATAACTGCTAGGTGTAGCTATTTCAGTGATTAATGCTACTTTTTTCTTCAGCTACAGTATCTGTTTTTCTTCTTTCTGCTTTTTTGCCTTGTTAGTATTGAATGATACCATTGGATCAGTACTTCTTAATTTCTGTTGATAGTTGTGATACACTCATGGCTGTAAGCCTGTATAATGCAAGGCACATCAGCGTGGCAATACTGCTGCAATGGGGATTTTCACGATTGTTAATGGTGCCCCCTGCATTTTTGCTGCATTGTTGTTATTTTAAACACCTCTCTAGTATGGGTATTTAATAATATGTATTATGCACTGTCGCTATGCAATACCGCCTGTGGTATTTCAAAGTACATTTTCTTTTATTTTACTTATTTATGTTTTGTTGACCGGGTTAGTCCCAATAGGACTCTGATCTATTTTCAAAGGAGACCTGAGGAGGCATTTATACATTCTAACTAGGGGAAATTTGGTCAGGATAATGTGCCCATTTCCCTAATTCTTTGTGATTCATATTTCCGATGCTTGTCAGATTCAGGGCCAGGTTCCAAAACTGCAAGGATTTTGGAATATGACCATTAGTGTTTCAACAATTCATAGTGCAACAGACTCTCCACATTGTTGCACTTTTCAGTCTACAGGCCCTCTGCCATGAGTATATAATGGCCGGCAGCTGTTTCTAGTTCTTTGTTACAGAACCTGCATTTGTCTGTATCTCCCATTTTATCTACAAACTCTGTAAACCAATGTGCATCTAGTCTGTTGTGTTGATTTGCTGTTATTAACTTTTCACACATTGGATCTTGGGCAGCATGTGCTTGTTCCAGCAGTTTCTGTGCTTACCACTATAATTCTGGACTTTCAGTTCTTTTTTCTTTTTTCTGTCATGTTCTTTATATTCTTTATTTTGTTTTTTGGCAGTTTCTGTTGCCACCTTTTTTGTCTACTTCTGGTTTGATTTCCATTCCCACTCCTTTCTAAAATGCTTCAACTAACCTGAGCAAATATGTCATCTTAGACTTTTCTTCATGGTTTAGAAGTTTCAGTGTTTTGATCTGATGAGATCAACACATGCGTATGCAGTCCCATGACTGCAGACCTACTCATACAGTCGTTTTCAAGGAGGCCCATATCTCATTCAGACTGAGGGATATATAGCCTTGTTTGTAGCTTGGACTTCATTCCTACATGTCAAGGCAGTTTTCAGTATTAATTTTATTCTTATAAAATATTCCTAATAAGGTTCACGCTGTATTGCTCACTCTTCAGCTATTCCCAAATATTTCCATGCCTCCTTCTGTTCAAGTTCCATTATATCACATTTCTATTCCAGGTAAATAAACAGCATAATGGCCTGATGTGTTAAATAAACAGTGTAATGCGTTAATGTGTTAAATAAACGGCGTAATAGGTTAATGTGTTAAATAAACAGTATAATGGGTTTTGGTCAACACTTGCAATATCAAACAAACCGCACTAAAGCACAACTCATCAAAACTTTTAAATGGACTTTAACATGGGTCCTACAGGGGTGGGGAAGCTCCGTGTTTCAGTGATCTGTTCTGGTTACTGAAATGCACTTTGATATGTTCTAGATGATATTCCATGCTTGGACCAAAACCCACCTGGCAAAAGTTTGTATAACTATCTATACCTTTATATATGCTTATACATCTAGGTGTATGTGTGTGTGTGTGTATATATATATATATATATATATATATATATATATATATATATATATATATTTATATATGTTTGTGTGTGTCTGTGTGTGTGTGTGCACGCGTGTGTGCGTGTGTGTGTGTGAGTGCGTGAGTGCGTGTGCTTGTGCGTGTGTGTGTGTGAGTGCGTGAGTGCGTGTGCTTGTGCGTGTGTGTGTGTGTGTGTGTGTGTGTGTGTGTATGTGTGTGTTTGCGTGCATGTGTGCGTGTGTGCGTGTGTATGTCTCTGTGTGTATGTGTTGTCTGTGTGTGTCTGTGTGTATGTGTTGTCTGTGTGTGTCTATGTGTATGTGTTGTCTGTGTGTGTCTGTGTGTATGTGTTGTCTGTGTGTATGTGTTGTCTGTGTGTGTCTGTGTGTATGTGTTGTCTGTGTGTGTCTGTGTGTATGTGTTGTCTGTGTGTATGTGTTGTCTGTGTGTGTCTGTGTGTATGTGTTGTCTGTGTGTGTCTGTGTGTATGTGTTGTCTGTATGTATGTGTTGTCTGTGTGTGTCTGTGTGTATGTGTTGTCTGTGTGTGTCTCTATGTATGTGTTGTCTGTGTGTATGTGTTGTCTGTGTGTGTCTGTGTGTATGTGTTGTCTGTGTGTATGTGTTGTCTGTGTGTGTCTGTGTGTATGTGTTGTCTGTGTGTGTCTGTGTGTATGTGTTGTCTGTGTGTATGTGTTGTCTGTGTTTGTCTGTGTGTATGTGTTGTCTGTGTGTTGCCTGTGTGTGTCTGTGTGTATGTGTTGTCTGTGTGTGTCTGTGTGTATGTGTTGTCTGTGTGTGTCTGTGTGTATGTGTTGTCTGTGTGTTGTCTGTGTGTGTCTGTGTGTATGTGTTGTCTGTGTGTGTCTGTGTGTATGTGTTGTCTGTGTGTATGTAAAAATAATAATGGATGCAATAACCAGCAGTCTGGTGCAAGAAGTTTTGACAATCAAATTTATTAAATCACAACTAGAGGCATATTTAAATAGAAATTAAGTTAATCATGTGATCCCCCTCTGCCAATGATAGAAACAAAGCTAAAATTATTTACTGTCAAACACAAAAATGCCACTGTAAATAAAATATATTTTGTTAGCAAATACAAAATGCATTCATTCAAATCCGATAAATTAAGTATATAAATCTACAATAAGACACAAATGATTAAATCAGGAACATAATTAATGAATTTCATTTAAACCAAGATGGAATAGAGCCACCAGATTAGTAATTTGTATCTTTTGTGTGTGACTTAAGATCTCATGTCTGCAGTTGATTGAATTATTGTTCCAGCGCAATCGATTGCTATAAATGAAAAGGCACCAGTAAAATGTACAAGAGTGCAATTATATAGTGTATTGTGTTGCATTTTATAGTAAATATCACTGAAATGAAAAGCGACTCTTTTTTTTTTTTTTTTTTTTTTTTTAGAATAGCAACTGGTTTGTCCTAGGTAAAACAAGCCACAGTTCCACTCTGCTAAATATACCACCCAGAGACCAGTTGGTATAATGGTTCAGGTCTTCACCTCCCATGCACAAGGAGCAAGGTTTGATCCTGACCTCCGGCCAATGCTTATTTGGAGTTTGCGTGTTCTGTGTATGTCTCTATGGGGTTCCTCTCATCTCCAAATAAAATCTCAGACTTACCAATGAATTGAGCTGTGGGCAGCAACATAGACTCTACATGGTTCCTTATAGGGAGAAGAGTTGTATAGACCTACTGTTTTGGGCATCTACTGTGGTGTGCATCTTCTTCAAAACAGGAGAATATGGATCACAGTCTATGCGCCGTGGCAAGGCTAGCCACTCTGTGGCATAAAATATGGTTCTAGGTGAGTCAATCATGTTGAATAATCTCACCAAATGCGCATGGGTATTTGTTGGTGATAAGTGGGTTGAGGCCACACCAGGGACTCATGCTAATGATGGGAGGGGGTGTATGTATCCCATAAGAGTTAGTGACAGACTCATGGCAACCAGACTCCAGCCTAATGATAGGACATTATTCATAATCTCAGCCTCTGCCCACACCAGAGTTGTGATAGAGAAGAGAAGAGTGCATTCAGACAGCAGGTGCAGGACCTACTAGATAAAGTAGGACAACAAGAACTGGTGTTGATAATGGATGGCCTGAGTGTACATATTGCAACAGACAGAACAGGATATGAGGATTGCTGGGGTCCACATGGGTGGAGCAATATGAAAAAGAAGGAGAGGCCAATGGCTTGATAGTGATAACACATGATTCCAAAAGAGAGACGTCACAAGATTACGTACAAGAGTGGCCAACATGCAACTCAGGTAGACTTTCTCCTAGTAAGGAAAGGGCACTGAGTTAGAATCAGTGATTGCAAAGTCATCCCCAGTGAAACACTCAGCCCACTTCATAAACCTCTGTTTTTATATACTTTTATTTATTTATTTAACATTTGTTTGCCAGGATAGTCCGAATGGACAACAAGTATCCATTTTCAGCAGAGTCCTGGGGAGGAAAACTCCATAAGTTTACAGAGAGAAGAAAAATTTACAAAAGAGACATTACAGAGTAGTAACATACAGATTGTAGACTTTACAGCTGTTAGTATACAATAAGAGGATATTCCCCCTTTTGGTTGAAAATACAAGTGTACAAAATATACAATGAGAGTAGATAATAACCTGGTAGTGCATTACAAGATATTTCACAATTGAATAAGAGTATATAACTGTTTAAGATTCCGTATATACATTCAAGCAAATATGCATGTAAGAGCATATACACATATATACATACACACACATAATATATATATATATATATATATATATATATATATATATATATATATATTAAAAAAAAAAAAATATATATATATATATATATATATATATATATATATATATACACACACATACAGACACACACACACACACACACACACACACACATACATGCATACATAACATGCGCACACACACAAACACACACACACACACACACACACACACACACACACACACACACAAGCACATACATAAGCACAAACACACACACACACACACACATGCATACATATACATACTATGTGCACACACATACACACACACACACACACATATATATATATATATATATATATATATATATATATATATATATATATATATATATACACACACACACACACACACACACACACACACACACACACACACACACACACACACACACACACACACATACACACACACACACGTGTATATTTAGACTATGTTGTTTGTGTTGTCCAGGACAGATGGAGTGTAGAAATAGTGGGGGACGAGGCTTCAGGAGGTCAATTACAGTTGCATTGATGGTTGGTGAAGAGGTATGTTTTAAGTAGGCTTTTGAAGGAGGGTGTGGAGGTTTGTAGTCTAAGGTGAGGGAGAAGGTTGTTCCATATTTTTGCTTTTTCATGGGCAAATAGTTATTCCCCAGAGTTGTTTTTGCATGTGATGGTTTCGATTAAGGCTTTGCTGGAGGACCAAAGTTGTCTATTTGAATTGTAGAAGTTTAGCGTGCCAGTCAGGTCAGGGCTTTTCTTGGGATGATACAGAATTAGATGAGCTGGGCTGAGTTGATGGTATCTTAATAGGTTTGGAAATTCAAGCCAGTGCAAGGCTTGTAGGGAAAGGCAGTGGTGGGATCGTGATTTGGCACTGGAAGCGAATCTAATGATTTTGTTGTAACAGCTGGAAAGTTTATTAAGGTCAGTTTTGTAAAGATTAGTTAGAATTGGGGATGCATAAAGTAGAGCAGATAAGAGGTGGGTCCTGGCTATTGCAATTCGAGATTTGGTGGTTAGATAATTTTTACAGCGATAGAGAAAACCTAGCTTTTTGTGGACTTTAGTGATGGCTGTTGATATGTGCTTTGTGAATTTGAGTTGCTGGTCAATGGTAACTCCTAGGAGTTTAGCCTCAGTGACCGGGGTGATTTGGGTTTTGCTGGTGGAGAGTATAGAGACGGTAAGGCTGCTCATTTTAGTAGAGTGGAATAGCATTAGTTGTGTTTTCCTGGGATTTAGTATGAGTTGTGAGTTGTTAAGCCAGTTCTCTAGTTGCCACAATCAGCTGCAAGCAGTGGTCAGAGAAAACTCTAAGATCAACAAGACCAGGCTGAAGACATGAAAGTTGACTGGAGAGAAAGTACAACAGTTCAAGGAATTATTTGGGGCTCTAGCACCCCAAGAAGAGGAGGAAATAGGTGGAGCTGAAGAAGAATGGCAGCACCTCAAAACAGCATGTGTAAGGACTACAGAACAGTTATGTGGGTGAGTCAGGTATGGAAATAAGGTACATAAGGAAAATGGGTGGTGGAATACAGAAGTCCAAGAAGTCATCAAAAGAAAGAAGGAGTGCAGGAAAAAGTGAAAGATAGAAAAGACAGACCAAGCTAGACGGGAATACTGGTTAGCTAACAAGCTAAGAAAAGAGTTGCAATAGCAAAGAACAGGGCATCTGAGGCACTCTACCAGCTTCTGGAAAGTAATTCAGTAGGTGGCACAAAGAAATTATATCTGATTGCAAGACAAAGACAGAAAGATAAAGAAGATGGTAAGACACTCTTCATAAGGGATGCCAGCAACAACACGCTCACCAGTCTACTGGACATCAAAGGCAGATGGATGGTGTATTTACAGCAGCTTCTGAATGAAGAAAACCCCACAGAAGCTGCATTGCCCCAGAAACCGCCTACAATGAGAGAAGAGGAGGAGCCCACCCTAGAAGAAGTAAGAAGAGCTCTAAGGAAGATGAAGTCAGGGAAAGCAGCAGGCTCAGATGAGGTCACAGCAGATATGATAAAGATGGTGGGTGAGATAGGGGAGAAATGTCACCTGAGGGTACTCATAGCAGTGTGGAGAGAAAGGTGTATCCCAGATGACTGGAGAACAAGTATTCATTTGTCAGTCTACAAGAACAAAGGAGGCATCCACAACTGTAGTTAGTACAGAGATATCAAATTTCTGTCACATTGCATGACATTTCTGGACAGAGTGACTGATAAGCAGATACACAGAGCAGCAGAAAGCAAGATGGGAGATGAGCAATTTGGATTCAGATCAGGATGCAGCACGATTGACCTGATGTTTGCAGTGAGACAGGCAGTTGTGAAGAAGCTAGAGGTGAGGAAAGAGTCCAAATTGGACATTCCTAGACTTGGAAAAAGCATATGACAAGGTCATGTGAAAGCTGATTTGGGCAGTCCTGCGGTGGTTCAAAGTCCCAGTAGCATTGGTAGAATTACTGAAGGCTATGTACAAGGACCCAATGACTCAAGTACAAACAGTGTTCAGTCTCAGAGAGGTTCCCAGTGGGAGCGGGTGTTCATCAGGGTTCAACTCTGAGCTCACTACTGTTCATACTGGTGATGGACTACAAACAGGTCAAAGGGGACAGCTCATTTCAGTTGTTGTATTCAATGTGGCCATACCTTTCAACTGTCCAGATTTTTGTAGAATGTCCAGATTATATCCTGATATTTTTGGTCTGAACCTCATAAAATGTGTGGTTTTCTGGATTTTTGTGGCAAATCTGTGAGGATTGAATTCACTAAATAGGTTCATAGGTTCATAGGTTCATACTAGGCTATCTGCCCTAGGGCATTTATAAGCCTAGCCAGAATGTGTTTGGCTTTCGCCACCCATTTTAAATTAATTTTGCTATGCCCTTTTTCGAGGTTAGTATACTGTGCCTCTGTCTAACAGTGACACAGAAGTGATACCCGGGGTAAACCTACGATCGCCCATCCACTCATCAAGATTCCTCTTGAAGAGAGTCAATGAGGGACTCTGCCTAACCTGGACTGGGATTTTATTCCAGAGCGAAGGGAGCCTCTGGGTTATGAATCTGTCCCTCTAGCATGTCCTATTTATTTCAGTGCTGAGGTTCAAGTCTCTCGAGCGCGTAGCTCGATGGGATTTGGATTTTCTGAGGTGCAGCATGTCCATTAATTCCTATTTGGACATGGCTTTATACATCAGGCACAGATCGCGTCTGAACAAGCGGTATGCCACTGAGTAGAGCTGGAGTTTCTTTAACCGGGCAGCATATGGCATCTGTTTGAGCCCTTTGATCCTCTTGGTGAGGTACTTTTGGGGTCTTTCCAGTTGCTGCAGGTGTCTGGTAAGGTACATCCCAAAAGGGGCATTGTACTCAATTATGGGCCTGATGAGGGATGAGTAAAGAGGCACGATAACCTCCCATGATCTAGATGTGAATCCCTTCATGATTAGGTGGGCTATATAAAATGTTTTTCTAACCACTTTGGCCATGTGGTTGTCAAATGAGAGATTGCTATCAACTTGGGTCCCCAGGTCCCTAATTACTTCTTCTGTACTTAATGGATTACCACCTATGTGGTAATTTGTGGGCACTTTGTTTTTGCCAAAGGGGATGACTATACACTTTTTGGCATTTAGCTTGAGGCCATGGATCTGGCACCAGTTGTCTGTTTCTATAAGGCCCTTTTGGAGGATGCTTGTGTCAGCTGGAGAGTCGATTATGGCGCCCAGTTTGCAGTCATCTGCAAACTTGGTCAGCCACTGTCCTTCCATGTTGGCCTGTACCTCCGAGAAATATATACCGAACAAGAGAGGTCCCAGGACTGAGCCTTGTGGGACACCACTCGTAACTGGTTTGGAGTCTGACATGGCTCCAGCAATTCTAACCATGTGGGTTCTGTCCTTGAGCCAGTTTGCAATCCATCTAGTGACATAGGGGTTTATATTTAAGCTGGTGAGCTTATCTATAATGCCCGAGTGGGGTATTGTATCGAAGGCTTTTGCGAGGTCCAGGTAGGCTGTGTGGAACACCTTCCCCTCGTCAATGGCCTTGGTGACTGTTTCAAAGAAATCAACCAGGTTTAAGAGGCAGGATCTGCCCTTAACAAAGCCGAACTGGGTAGGATCCAGTGTCTGTAGGTCCCCAATATCTTTATTTATGAGGTCCACATATCCATGATGATCCTTTCCATAGCTTTGCAGACCAAGCTAGTCAGGCTTATGGGGCGATAGTTTCCAGGATCCGTTGAGGCACCACCTTTATGGAGAGGGACCACTGTTGCTGTACGCCACTCTTTGGGCACATATCCTGTAGTAAGGCTGAGATTGAACAGAAGTTTTATGTTTGGGTTTAGCTCTTCTTGGAGTTCATGTAGGACGCAGCTTGGGACACCATTTGGTCCCATTGATGCTGTGTTTTTTGCTTTGGAGAGGGCGGCCCTTACCTGAGCATTTGAGATGTCAGGGGGGCAGCACTCTGCTGGGATAGATATTTGCCCTTTTGGTGGGGGGGGGGGAGTTTGTGCTGAACCTGTCAGCTAGGATGTTGGCAATGTCTGTGGGTTCAGTGTATTTTTTGTCATTTTGGACTAATTCTGAGCATATCTGGGAATTACCACCCAGGTTCCTAACATAACTAAAGAAAGCCTTGTGATTATCCTTAGTATCCTGTGCAATTTTTCTCGTGAAGCTGGCCTTAGACAATTTTATGAGTGCCCGTAGTTTTTGCTAATACTGATCAGTGATGCCTTCCCTTTTTGGGATTTTGCTCTATCATTTAGTAGCTTCCTCCTTCTATTGTATAGTTTGTTTATGGCTGGGGTCCACCAGACAGGACGTCTGCCTTTGGAGGATTGGGTCTTGGTTTTATTTGGGATCGCATGATCCATGCATTCCTGAAGGTGTTCATAGAATGTGTTTATAAAGGATTCTGCGGTCTGGGCTGTATTTTCCACAGGCCCAGGGGCTTTGAAGGATTCCACCTCGGTTCTGAGGAGTGTGAAATTTGCTTTAGAGAAGTTTTTCACTGTGGTTTTCTGGGCAGGGGGTGGGGTCGGGATGTGAATATCCAGTGAGATTAGTTTATGGTCTGATCTTACCAGTGAGGGATACACTTCTGGTCTGGAGCATAGACTCCCCATGTTGGTGATGATCAGGTCCAGTATGTTTTCCCCTCTTGTGGGAGTGGTAACAAGTTGTTCCATAGCATTTGAGTTTATAAATTCTAGGAACCTTTGGGCTAGGGTGTTGGAGCTAGAGTAATGCTCCCAGTCTATGTTTGGGTAGTTGAAGTCGCCCAATATAATGGTGTTTGGAGAGACCTTCATATTTTCCAGTGTTCTCAGAAAGGCCGAGTGGGGTTCCTGGGTTTGGGAGGTCGTCTGTAGCAGGCTATAAACTGGAAGGCAGTTTTACCCACTGTTAGTTGCACATGGATAGTCTCTGATGCTTCGTGCTGTGCCACCAACCTGGAGGTGTGGGTATCTTTGATGAATATCGATACTCCCACTCCTTTTGTGGTTCGGTCCAAGTTTTGGGGCCGAAAAGCATGGTATGAGGTATAACCTGGTAGTGCTGGGGTACTCTCGGGAGCCCTGAACCAGGTTTCTGTTATTGCACAGATATCGATGTTCTCCATGCTAAGGAGAGTTTTGAGTGCATGCATCTTGTGATTTAGACTTCTGGCGTTGAGTAGCATTACTCTTAGTTTCTTATCCCTTGTGATACCTATGGAGGTGGGTTTGTCTTTTGAGCCTTGCCTAAAAAAGGCACTATGGGGGTAGCAAGAGCCTTTGCCAATATCCGAAAGCCCAGGGGTGACAGGTGCAAGCCGTCCCTAGCGAAGCATCGTGGCTTGTCGAGCATATTATCCCAAGCTGACAGGCATTGGATTCCCTTTGAATGACACCAGTACTTAAGCCAATTGTTGAAATTGATCATCTTGTCTTCATATTGTGGCATCATTCTTGGTGAGGGTAAGATGATACTCAAGGTCAAGGTCATACCGGCCTGGGCTACATGCTCAGAGAGCTCCTTTATGTCTCTTTTCATGTAGTCTCAGGTCATTCACACCAGCATGGACAATGACTGAGTCATATTTGTACTTGCCTTGGAGTGACCTGAGTGCTTGTGTTATGTGGCGGATCCTAGCACCCGACAGGCTGCTCACCATGACCCTCTCCTTGTTCAGCCTGGTGAGCGGGACGTCAGTGTGCCTGACGATAGAGTCACCTATTACAAGTGTATCAGGTGTGTTGTTTAGTCTTAAGGGCTGTGACTGTTCGGCACACTGGCTTTGTGAGATATGTATTGCACGTGTTTTGTTTTGGGGTAGCGGTTGCTTGGGTGTCTGCTTTGGAGGTCTCTGCTGCTTAGGCAGATATTTATTTAGAGCCTGTCATAAAGATCTTTATTTAGAGCGTGTCATAAATAATGACAGGCATTTGAGTTTCAGACTGCATATCCTTCAGGAAATGCATGCTAACACAATACCTTTTAATCTATCAACTTTCTAAGTTTATGACAGCAATATTTAAAATGTGTCCCTATTTTGGGGGCTTTGCCCCTTTATTATTTTTGGATTTGTCTAGATTTTTGTGCTAAGAGGTTGAGACGTGTGAATGTGGCATTACAAGCAGACTCTGAGAAAAACTTCAGTAAAGGATAGGGGCATGGAATGAAAAACTGAAGGCACATGGGATCAAACCGAGTACAGATAAGACAGTGGTAATGAAACAAATTGGGAAAATCAGAAAAAGCTGAGAATAGAGATAAAAGGGAAGATAGTGAAACAGGTCAACAGCTCCAAGTATCTGAGAGGGGTGGTTAACACAAAGGGGAGTCTGAATGAAGAGGTCAAAGCAAGAATCAGAGGGGCTGCAGCCAACTGACACAGAGTGTCAAAGGTAGTGTATGTAGTAAGGAGTACAAAACAGTGGTGTAACCAGTACTACTGCATGGTACAGAAACTTGGGCAGTAAAGGCAGAGCAGATGAGGAAGCTAGAGGTGATGGGGATGAAGTACTTGAGACAGGTGGTAGGATGTACACTGTAGGACAGACAAAGAAATGAGAACATCAGAGCAGAAGCCAGAATACTTCCAATTGCAAAAAAGATCAAAGAGAACAGATTACGGTGGTTCTGCCACATGTGCAGAAAAGTAGAAGACAATCTGGTGAAGATGATTTGGGACAGAAAGGAAGAAGGTAAGATGAAACAAGGGTGCCCAACAAGGAGGTAGATGGATTGTGTGGGAGAAGATCTGCAACAGTGAGGTAGCATGAGTGTCAAAGAAGGCAGGAGTGTGTAACTGAATCGAGAGAGATAACAACAGTTAACAGAACATCCCAATGCCATGATAACAACAGTTAACAGAACATCCCAACGCCATGATAACAACAGTTAACAGAACATCCCAACGCCATGATAACAACAGTCAGCAGAACATCCCAACGCCATGATAACAACAATTAGCAGAACATCCCAACGCCATGATAACAACAGTTAGCAGAACATCCCAACGCCATGATAACAACAGTTAACAGAACATCCCAACGCCATGATAACAACAGTTAGCAGAACATCCCAACACCATAACAACAGTTAACAGAACATCCCAATGCCATGATAACAACAGTTAACAGAACATCCCAACGCTATGATAATAACAGTTAACAGAACATCCCAATGCCATGATAACAACAGTTAACAGAACATCCCAACGTCATGATAACAACAGTTAACAGAACATCCCAACGCCATGATAACAACAGTTAACAGAACATCCCAACGCCATGATAACAACAGTTAACAGAACATCCCAACGCCGTGATAACAACAGTTAACAGAACATCCCAACGCCATGATAACAACAGTTAACAGAACATCCCAACGCCATGATAACAACAGTTAACAGAACATCCCAACGCCATGATAATAACAGTTAACAGAACATCCCAATGCCATGATAACAACAGTTAACAGAACATCCCAACGTCATGATAACAACAGTTAACAGAACATCCCAATGCCATGATAACAACAGTTAACAGAACATCCCAACGCCATGATAACAACAGTTAACAGAACATCCTAACGCCATGATAACAACAGTTAACAGAACATCTCAATGCCATGATAACAGCAATTAACAGAACATCCCAACGCCATGATAACAACAGTTAACAGAACATCCCAATGCCATGATAACAACAGTTAGCAGAACATCCCAACGCCATGATGACAACAGTTAGCAGAACATCCCAACGCCATGATAACAACAGTTAACAGAACATCCCAACGCCATGATAATAACAGTTAACAGAACATCCCAATGCCATGATAACAACAGTTAACAGAACATCCCAATGCCATGATAATAACAGTTAACAGAACATCCCAACACCATGATAATAACAGTTAACAGAACATCCCAACGCCATGATAGCAACGGTTAACAGAACATCCCAACATCATGATAACAGTTAACAGAACATCCCAATGCCATGATAACATCAGTTAACAGAACATCCCAACGTCATGATAACAACAGTCAACAGAACATCCCAACGCCATGATAACAACAGTTAACAGAACATCCCAATGCCATGATAACAACAGTTAACAGAACATCCCAAGGCTATGATAACAACAGTTAACAGAACATCCCAATGCCATGATAACAACAGTTAACAGAACATCCCAACGCCATGATAACAACAGTTAACAGAACATCCCAATGCCATGATAACAACAGTTAACAGAACATCCCAACGCCATGATAACAACAATTAACAGAACATCCCAACGCCATGATAACAACAATTAACAGAACATCCCAACGCCATGATAGCAACAGTTAACAGAACATCCCAACGCCATGTAGAAAATGGGAAAAGGGGGGGTTGATGATGAATTACGATGATATATATACCACCCAACTGGTTTCCCCTAGGTAAAATGTGCCACAGATGTACACTGCCATAAACACCACCCAACAGGCAGAATAAGTAATAAGGTGTCTGATATCTATGATATCAAACGGGCAGCATGTGGTGACAGAAGCAAAACATTTGTTTTTACAGATATAATGACAATGCAACCAACTTCCACAAGGTGAACAGCCCCAAAGTGCTACAGTGGTGGGACCAGGGCTGTTCAGAAATATTTAATACCTCAAAACTGGGCACAACCTGGGAAATATTCTTACCTCTATGATAATATCAAGGAAGAGCCCATGCAATGTAAGTATATGGCAATGCTGGTGGAATATGTCATTGATTTTTTAAGTATTGGTTCCATAAGTAGCATTAATTCTGATAGGTTAGTCAGAAATTGCTGAATTATGTCTCTGCCAATATCTAAGTGTCTCATTCCTAGGTCTATAGAAACAATATTCCTTGCAAGTGCTATAGATTTGGTACTGTACTGCTGTGCAAAACTCTAGATTTCAACTCAGCTGTCTCTATTTGAGAAGTAAAAAACTCATCACAGTCAAAGCTGCAGCTGAGGGATTTCCTCCTTCACCATAAGTCCTGTGACTTAACTGAGCAAGGTTTTTATTTAGCAGTAAACTGGGCTGAAGTTTTTCACCTAGTCAAATGATAATTATCCTTTGGGTCATAGGGTCCCTATCACCATCTCGAACTCTGACAATATTGGATTTGATATTGTCACATCGAGAATGCCGAAAGGGCAGAATATCGAACGGGTAAATGGAAATCTCTGTAAGAAGAGATTTCTATTTACCTGAATGTAGTGCGGTCTCGGAGTTGGTATATTTAAGTAGCAGGGGGTGTGGGGGGTGCAGGAGGGCTTGCCCCCCCCTGCCTACACCCTTTAGTTTTTTTTTTGTTTGTTTGTTTTTTTCTCGGCATTCGAAAATTGGATAGTTCGATCATGTCAGTTCGACATTTAGTGATTCAAACTATTCAGTTTTCGAAATGCTGATATAGACGCGGGTCATGTGCTATGAGTCTTGTCCACAGTAAGCATACCACAGTTGTGCTAAACATGTTTCTGATTTCCTGGGTTAACTATGCCTTCCATATGCCATCTAAATCATTTAATACTATTGTTTTCTATTTAATATGGGCGTTACATATCAGAGGTATTTGAAAATAACAAAAGTAATAACATTTAATGTTTAAAATAACATTTAAAATCATTATATCACTAATAATCTGTGCAATAAAATTAAGAAATAAAGATTATAAAACAAACTACCACTACCCGAAAATATATAAAAAACACTAAATATGATACAGATACAGAGGACTTGTGTACAGCTGGTTAATTTAGAACATATAAACTGGAAAGCCTGCATTGTAATCAGCAGTATTAATTATTCTGGAAGAATAAATCAGTATTATGTCCTATTACCCATTCATTTAAACAAGTTAATATACAAGGATAAAACGAACTCATGTCTACTACTAAAAGAATAATGAACGAACTAGATGTGTTCGTTACTAAGTTCTAGTCAGGGTGCATTCATACTTTTGTAATACGTGGGTGTTGTCTGTGTTAAACTTAGATTCAAATTAAAATTTATTTAGCTGCATAACTCTGTGTACTCAGTGTGATGAAATGAAGATATAAACATCTAAAAACGTGATGAGGCATTACATTTAGTAGATATAAAAACATAAGATGCTCAAGAAAAAAATACAAGTGTTACCTCGTATATCCGCTATGGGACCTGATAACATCCCTGCCTGCCTGCTGTATGTACTGGTGGGCCCACTCCTAAAACTATTCAGCCTGCTCTGTACATCCGCAATGGGACCTGATAACATCCCCGGCTGCCTGCTGTATGTACTGGTGGGCCCACTCCTGAAACTATTCAGCCTGCTCTGTACATCCGCTATGGGACCTGATAACATCCCCGGCTGCCTGCTGTATGTACTGGTGGGCCCACTCCTAAAACTATTCAGCCTGCTCTGTACATCCGCAATGGGACCTGATAACATCCCCGGCTGCCTGCTGTATGTACTGGTGGGCCCACTCCTAAAACTATTCAGCCTGCTCTGTACATCCGCTATGGGACCTGATAACATCCCCGGCTGCCTGCTGTATGTACTGGTGGGCCCACTCCTAAAACTATTCAGCCTGCTCTGTACATCCACTATGGGACCTGATAACATCCCCGGCTGCCTGCTGTATGTACTGGTGGGCCCACTCCTAAAACTATTCAGCCTGCTCTGTACATCTGCAATGGGACCTGATAACATCCCCAGCTGTCTGCTGTATGTACTGGTGGGCCCACTCCTAAAACTATTCAGCCTGCTCTGTACATCCGCTATGGGACCTGATAACATCCCCGGCTGCCTGCTGTATGTACTGGTGGGCCCACTCCTAAAACTATTCAGCCTGCTCTGCGCATCCGCTATGCGACCGGATAACATCCCCGGCTGCCTGCTGTATGTACTGGTGGGCCCACTCCTAAAACTATTCAGCCTGCTCTGTACATCTGCAATGGGACCTGATAACATCCCCGGCTGCCTGCTGTATGTACTGGTGGGCCCACTCCTGAAACTATTCAGCCTGCTCTGTACATCTGCAATGGGACCTGATAACATCCCTGGCTGCCTGCTGTATGTACTGGTGGGCCCACTCCTAAAACTATTCAGCCTGAGCTTGTCCACTGGCTCTGTCGCTGAACTTTGGCGAGATAATGTCACTTCACAAGGGTTGTCCCACCACAGACTACAGGAATTGCAAATGCATCAGTCTGATGAGCCTTAACTGCAAGGCCATGAAATGTTTCATAACAGATCTAATAAACCATGATATAAAAATCTTAAAAAACTTGACTCCCAGCAATTTGGCTTTGTTAAGGGTAGCTCCTGTCTAAAGAATTTGGTTATTTTTTTGAGAGATTAACAGAACCTGTAGACTCTGGTTATTTTGTCCATACAGCATGCATTAACCTTCCAAGGATTTTAATATTATATCACAAAATAACATAATCAACAAGTTAAATGCACTCCAAAACAATCATTGAGTAGTTAGCTGAATAGCTAATCGGTTGAGGAACACAAAGTACACTATGAGGGTTTCAAACATAGCCTCACTGAGCAAGAACAAGATTTAATGATAGGACCTTCACTATTTGGCATATATAGCTATGATCGCAAACTCCAAATTCAGGAATTCTGATTAACAAAGTTTGCCAATAATTGCAAATTGAGTGTTCTATTTAAATCCGCTGCTGTTATGCAGACGCTACAAAGTGAACTTACAGATGCTAGTAGTTGGTACGCTGATAATAGGCTAAAACGAAATGCTAAAAAATGCAGTATTTTTGCATTTGGCAAATCAACTCTCCACTCATCATATAGTATAGAAAATACCCTACCCCAAAGAAGTTGTGAGGGACGTTGGAGCTTGGGTAGGTAAGTCCCTCTTCTTTGACCATCATGTTGCAGCGCAGTGGTCAGCATATCCTCCTATCTGGCACAGCTGGTCACAAAAGATACTTCCTCTAGATCCAAGAAAGTCTTTGCCCCTCTGTATTCCACACTATCAGGCCCCTGATAGAATACGATGTCTCCTTTGGGATGTACATAACTAAGTATATCGAGTAGCTAGAGAGAAACCCCAAGGGTACAGGGCAAAAACAAAGGATTATGGGATTAAAGGACCTGATTTATCAAGAAAAGTTGGAGGCCGTGTCCCTGTATTCCATGTCCCACAGACTCCTTAGGGGTGATATGTGTCTCACCTTCTGAGGCGTTAGGGATCCGGCAGTCCAAGTCCTCTTATTTCTCCACAACTCAAACAATCTTGCAAACACTGCAACCAGAGATCTGAACCTGCTTCATCAAATAAACAAGTCATGGTGGAGAGATAGCTTTGTCACATGACAAGTAGCCCTTCTCTGGAACAAACATCCTCTGCAGATCAAGCTATTTTTCTTTAAGAAGGGATTAGACAATTTTATGGGTAAATAAATTCATCTCAGGTATGAATGACCTATTGCTACTTTGAAAATAAGGTACGATCAAATGGTGGGCACTGCTAAGGTGTAAATGGCCACATGACCTAGTTGCTTTGTACATTCTATTTCACTATGATATGTTGGATCAAGTAAATATGTTTTAAGAGACCACTTAAACCTAATGAGTGTTGAGGTAATTCTCAACCATCCTGGTCAACGTTTTTAAAGATTTAACCCTTGAAAAGCCAAGGAATAACCCCTTGAACACTGAGCTGCACCTTTGGAAGTTCCAATAGCCCCAGGGTAGATATGCATAGAGCATAAGCAAGCTGATACTAGGCCAGTAACTATAGTGAAATCCAAGTCATGGATGGCCAGATGAACCAGAACCTTGTGAATGATGCAAGACTAATGTGGTGCCAGTGGAAACTACACAGAACCAATATAACGTGATGGTAGCAAGATACCCTGATAAGTCCCCAGTCTGTGGGGCACTGTACTATATGCAAGGCCACGTTCTTTGCCTAAAAGTCTCAGGTGCAGAATATTGTAGTAGTCTTACCTGGGGACACAAAGACACACACACCACTGCAAGACTGTCCGTAGGTAGAGTAAGGTGCTTAACAAGGCCAATAATCCTGAGATGGAAACAGGAGGACCTGACATCAGTAGACTCCATGTCCTTTGGGGTGAGTCGGTCAGTAATAATCCCCACCGGAATGTCTTCTACTAAAGAAAGAAAACAAATACTAGCAAACTTCTCAAGCTCTTAGCACAAGAAATCTGGACAAAACCTAAAATAATGGGGGACAAAGGCCCAAAATAGGCTCAGATTTTAAATACCACTCTTACAAACTTAGAAAGTTGCTAGAGTAACAGTATTTGTGTTAGCATACATTTACTAAAGGACATGAAGTCTGAAACTCAAATATATTTCCTTATTTAGTGACTTCAGTCATCAGTTATGTGCCAGAAAATCACAAATTATACGAGGAACAAACCAAAAATAGCAGGCAAAATTCTGGACATTCTGTAAAAATCTGGACAGTTGAGAGGTATGCTTACTAGAAAGTTTTATTTTAACACACTGTGGTTAGATTTATTTGAATATGGAAATGAATTATTATTATTATTATTATTACTACTACTACTATGAAAAGTGCTAAACAGTCTGATGCACTTTATTTAATGTATGGTTGCCAGAATACGGGATGCCTTATATCGCTGAAGGAGGACATGTTAACAAGCTGCCTTGGTGATTTGCTTTGTTTAAACACATTGATGTTTTCTATTAACAGAAGCAGCTTTCAGCCGACTTTTGAGACAGACTGATAAGTGACCAGCTGAAGGGTAGTAAGAGTGTGACCGGCTGGCTTGTGGGCATGATAAGTGACCTGCTGTAAGATGCGATTGTAACCTTGCCCCAGCAAAGTGGTAAAATAACTTCCTAATTCAGAAGAGACGTTATGTATTACTCTCCTTTCTTTTGTCTTTTTTGAGATGGCTTCACTCAAAATAAGAGTCAAAACTACAGACCTAAAAATATTTTCCTTATATACATACATGTACAGGGGGGGGGGGGGTGCAGTTTGAAATTAACCAGCAGGTGGCACTATTACAGTAGATTCATTACTTCATAAAACAACAGACAGTCCCTGCTGCCCTTCCATTCCAAAAATCAGTTAATCCAAGATACTTAAATGTTAAAAAGTCAAATTGAGCAACTATTTAATGTGGTTTATTACAGGCCAATATCCACAAAGAATATGCTGAAAATGCAGAAAGTACGCAAGCTGCTTTCATAGTCTGCATTTTGGAAAACTGAGATGTTGTAAATTATGTTACTGAAAACATTGAAAACATGAAAGTTAAATCAATTTTTCAAGAGTGAATTTATTCAAATAAATGATA
>NC_056744.1:1831676347-1831678847 GCF_019279795.1 Protopterus annectens
AGTTTTAACAAAGAACAGTTGTGTTTTGAAAAATGTATACCGTTTTGAGGTCATCTGTTGAGAGAGATATGTTTTCAGCACCTCTCATGCTAGGACCATGTGCCAAGTGGTCGTGTCAGGAACATGTTCCAAGTAGTCATGTCAGGGACATGTTCCAAGTGGTCATTTCAGGGGCATATTCCAAGTGGCCATGTCAGGGACATGTTCAAATTGGTGCAGATAGCCTGGGTAGAGCTATCTACTTAAAGGGCATGATGTAGACCTTTATAAAAGCCTTTTTATGCATGCAGAAGAGATAAAACATATCTTAAGTGTTATACATCTACTGGGTGTCTCTCTTGTTGTGCAGCTAAGGAGTGCCGATGTGCCACTTTTCATGAATATCAACAGTTAAAGGAGCCACGTTCATCTTAATGGCATGAATGTAGTAAATATAAATAGGAATTATAGGTTCATAGGTTCATGGGTTCCTGCTATCGAGAAGCTCAGCCTTTCCACCAAATACAAGATCGAAACTAACAATGTCCCCCACTAAACAGATTTCTCCCATATGTCAGATGAAAATTTGTCATCACCCATCCAGTCATCCAGTTTGTTTTTAAAGGTTACTAGGGAAGTTAACTGCTTGATATATAAGGGTAACCTATTCCAGAATCAGGGTACATGTTGGGTTGGGTACCTGTAGTGCCATTTGGTAATGCTGATGCTGTTGTGTATGTTTAGCTTATTTAGAATGTCGGTTCGCTTTACCACTGGTTCTGTCTAGGTAAAGGAGTTCGAAGAGTGCTGTAATGATCATAGCATAGAAGACCAAGCAGGGAACACTGACCCCAAGAGTCTGTACAACACCAAGCAGAGCGGTAGGGGTTTTAGTCTATCAAACTAGCTAATAAACATTGAATATATTCAGTTCAATGACAGTGTTTCCATGGCTGAAGACACTCTAAAGGTCATAGAGTAAACCGCTGTTCTTCACAATAATTATAATTACTATTTGGTAATTCAGACACACCAGAATATAAGACTTGGTAATGTACTGAATTTGTTAACGACATCACTTATGTTTTCACTTCTAATGAACAGGTAAATGTTGTCAGTTTTAACTGTTTATGTTTGGTTATTGCACTGAGTGCTTACACTTATTCCAAATCTGAAAATAGTCTATTGGGATCACTGCCAACCCCCATCTAATGAATACAAAAACATGGATAAATTAAGATATTAATCTGGTAATATCTGATAGAGCAGTAGTTTATGTCTCTACAGTATAATTTCCTTTAACTTTGCTAGTGTATAAAGCAACTCCTGCACATTCCAGTTGGTTATGGAGTTTTCCAAGTAGCAAATGCCACTCCCCTGCTGGTTAATAATTGGTTGTAGCAGCTGTCAGTCATCAACAGTTAGACCACATTTTCTAGTGGACTTTTAAATTCCTTGCTGGTCTTTCCTGTTAAGATGGAACAAAAATTGATCGAGATTCATGATTTGAAACATTTGCTGCAGTGGAATAGTATAGCTTTATTTTCTGTCATAGCTCTCTTTAACGTGTAATCAGGAGCGGCCTTAGGTCAACTGGTGCCCTAGGCAAAGGGGCTCCACGGCGCCCCCCACCACACCACCCAATGCCCCCATCCTAGTCTACGTACACCAAATAAACACTGAAAAAGCACCCCTGCTAGAGTGGTGCCCTAGGCGGCCGCCTAGTTGGCCTATGCCTAAGGCCGGCTATGAGTGTAATTGAAATCTGCTTAACTAATTTTGTACAGAGAAAGAAAAAGAGAGAAAAATGATGCATAAAATCTGGAGATACTGCAACGTTTGGGATAGATGAGAAGTATGCATCCATTCATTCCACAATGCCCCAGGTTACAGCACGCCGCCCTGTTCCACCAAAGGTTAACCTAAGGGTGCTCATACCTGTATGTGTTCAGATGCTGGCTTGAGGTCTGACCATAGAAAAGACTGTCATCCAAGCAGCTATAGTGGACATTTAGGGTTTTCCACTTGCCCTATCAGAATCCCTGTGGCAGATCAATGCACCCAGATCACTAAACGGTCACTAAACAATTCCAGTCACCTGGGTTACAGTCAATCTTTTGTTCCTCTATGACCCAGAATTAGACACTGTGCAAATAAAATTTCACCTTGTTGTTCTCTTTGGTTTTATGTGTCATAAAAAAGCACTTTAACAAGACTCAGTTGCCAAAGCTACCTACAGGACAACATTAATATGAGTGCAAACTGTGGTCCCAGACAGAATTGAGTGGGATTGTTTTTAATTCTAAATGCTTTCTATGTCAGTTAGTTAACAGAAGGCCCTGGAGATAGCTTATTATTGTGCCTACATGAAATGCTGAAAGGAACTTGTATTTTAGTAGGTCATTGGCTTTTCCTGTGAAAAGTATGGTGTGAGTACTGTGGTTGTATAATGTCATCGACTTCTAAATTAAGCAAAAAAAACACAGTTACATGTATGAGAACGGGCTTCTTCTTTTTCAGA
>NC_056744.1:1831683847-1831696347 GCF_019279795.1 Protopterus annectens
TCTATGTCTCTTTTCATGTAGTCCAGGGAGGTACGTCTCAGGTCATTCACACCAGCATGGACAATGACTGAGTCATATTTGTACTTGTCTTGGAGTGACCTGAGTGCTTGTGTTATGTGGCGGATCCTAGCGCCCAACAGGCAGCTCACCGTGACCTTCTCCTTGTTCAGCCTGGTGAGCGGGACGTCAGTGTGCCTGACGATAGAGTCACCTATTACAAGTGTATCAGGTGTGTTGTTTAGCCTTAAGGGCTGTGACTGTTCGGCACACTGGCTTTCTGAGCTATGTGTTGCACGTGTTTTGTTTTGGGGTAGCGGTTGCTTGGGTGTCTGCTTTGGAGGTCTCTGCTGTTTAGGCAGATTTTTATTTAGAGCCTCAGTATGTTTTTGTGTGTTTATGTGTTTGGTTTGCTGTCATGGTAGGTCTATGTGAGACTGGAATTGTAGTGAGTGTGGTTTCCTTCTCCTCCTGACTGGTTTCACCAGTACTGAGTTGAGAGAGCTTAGCCTCCAGTATGGCTATATGGTTGCATCTCTCACATGTGTTGGAATTTGTTGGGAGGAGGAGAGGGTTGTCTGTGTACATGAGGCAGTTGTAACATTGCCTCAAGATTCCCAGATTCACCAGCTGGACCAGAGAGGAGATTGACAACTGACCTTTGGACATGCTAGAATAGTATTGGGAATTCCTTTATAATTGAAAAAAAAGGGCCAATGGGGAACGAGGTATTCAAGGGGAGTTTGTGAGGGTGTAGCGCTTTTAATATTTTAGTGCTGACTTACATAATTGCTTTAGTGAGCAAGTGCCAGGTAACTTAAATGCAATGTGTTACAGGTAACTTAAATGCAAAAATGACAAACAGTAACTTTCCTTCAAGTGAAACAAGGAAATAAGTAAAGTAAGCAATGCAGATATCACTAGGGATCCACAGAAGCGCTGAAAAGCCACGTTTTAGGTGAAATTAGTGTTTCAGGGAAATAACAAGCAAACAAACAAGCATACAAATATATATATATATATATATATATATACAATGTACTCTAGAGCTTAAATTATCTCCACACAAAACAGCCACATTTGAAAGGTTTAAAAATATTTAAAAATAAATAATAAAAACACAGTTCAATACTTCTTAATACACAGTGCTAGTCAAGAGTTCAGAGATCACAGAGAAATGTTTAAAATAATACAATAGAAAATTTCTGACATCACAGAAAAACAAACTAGTCTAATCTTCCCATTTTCTAGCTATATCTAAGAGAAAACATTAAAGTCTAAGATCTTACATATAGATGCAGGCAGTGCTGGTGATGTTGGATGTTCTCAAGACAAATGCTCTAATGCCCTCATAACACAGTTATAACACAGTACCAATGATTCATTTCAGATTACATAATTTCTTTCTGGTTCCCAGGCTAACAGACTCTCAGAGGTTAATAGCCCCTTTGATCTTGCAGCAGGTCAGGAACCAGAGTAATAAAATAAATTATACATGTAAATTCTAGCCATTAACTCTGGCCTCAAAACAATAGGAAGAATTCCTTCATCCAGACATATCGGCTCCGAATTTTGACATAAAAGTCATAAAATGCTTGACTTAGCTTTCTTACAGCAGAGTGCACCGTTACATTTTTGCAGTTCAATATCCAATGCAGTCTTTTCACATTTAAGAGAACAAGGCTGTGGCTTACATTAATATTTACTTCTTCTTCTTTCGGCTTTTCCCGGTTAGGGGTCGCCACAGCGGATCACTGTCTGCTCATGATTGGTAGTGGAGTTTTACGGTATTGAGTTGCCAGCCCAGTACTCAACCTTCCACAGAAGGCACACACACACATGCACTCACGCCTAGGGCCAATTTAGAGTGTCCAATCCACCTACAGCATGTCTTTGGGATATGGGAGGAAACCGGAGCACCTGGAGGAAACCCACTCGACCACAGGGAGGACATACAAACTCCACACAGAAGGCACCCCAGCCGAGGATCGAACCGGAGAAGCTGTTGCTGTGAGGCGGCAACGCTAACTGCAGCACCACCGTGGCCACCCCTTGCTTTAATATTTACAAATGACTGAATTATCTACTTGTAATCCACAAAATGAAGCAGCTGTTCAGGGAAAACAATAAAGCCCTGAGCAGGGCAAGCTTAGAAAATTGTGAAAAAAAGCACAGATGGCTCGGCACGCTTCAGTTCACTTTATTCCACAGAAACACAGCACATGTGCTTCATTTTGTGGATTACAAGTTTTATTTGGAAGCTGCTGTGAATTTTGTTTTGTTTTTTTCTTGGTTACTGAATTATCTGCAAAATTCTCTCTGGCTAGGCTGGCAGCCTTCACGTATCTTGACATGTTTTAGCAGATGCCATTGTGATAAATGAAAAAAGAATCGCTCTCCTTTCCTACTCATTGAAATAGGCCCACTTGGATCCATATTAGAACCTGTACTGTTTAATAAATCCACACATGACCTGGCGTACTGTTTAATAAATCCACACATGACCTGGCGTACTGTTTAATAAATCCACACATGACCTGGCGTACTGTTTAATAAATCCACATATGACCTGGCGTACTATTTAATAAATTCATACATGACCTGGCGTACTGTTTAATAAATCCACACATGACGTGGCGTACTATTTAATAAATTCACACATGACCTGGCGTACTATTTAATAAATTCACACATGACCTGGCGTACTATTTAATAAATCCACACATGACCTGGCGTACTATTTAATAAATTCACACATGACCTGGCGTACTGTTTAATAAATCCACACATGACCTGGCGTACTATTTAATAAATTCACACATGACCTGGCGTACTGTTTAATAAATTCACACATGACCTGGCGTACTATTTAATAAATTCATACATGACCTGGCATACTATTTAATAAATTCACACATGACCTGGCGTACTGTTTAATAAATCCACACATGACCTGGCGTACTATTTAATAAATTCACACATGACCTGGCGTACTGTTTAATAAATTCACACATGACCTGGCGTACTATTTAATAAATTCATACATGACCTGGCGTACTATTTAATAAATTCACACATGACCTGGCGTACTATTTAATAAATTCACACATGACCTGGCGTACTATTTAATAAATTCACACATGACCTGGCGTACTGTTTAATAAATCCACACATGACCTGGCGTACTATTTAATAAATTCACACATGACCTGGCGTACTACTTAATAAATTCACACATGACCTGGCGTACTATTTAATAAATCCACACATGACCTGGTGTACTATTTAATAAATCCACACATGACCTGGCGTACTATTTAATAAATCCACACATGACCTGGCGTACTACTTAATAAATTCACAAATGACCTGGCGTACTATTTAATAAATTCACACATGACCTGGCGTACTACTTAATAAATCCACACATGACCTGGCGTACTATTTAATAAATTCATACATGACCTGGCGTACTATTTAATAAATTCACACATGACCTGGTGTACTATTTAATAAATTCACACATGACCTGGCGTACTATTTAATAAATTCACACATGACCTGGCATACTATTTAATAAATTCACACATGACCTGGCGTACTACTTAATAAATCCACACATGACCTGGCATACTATTTAATAAATTCACACATGACCTGGCGTACTATTTAATAAATTCACACATGACCTGGCGTACTATTTAATAAATTCACACATGACCTGGCATACTATTTAATAAATTCACACATGACCTGGCGTACTGTTTAATAAATTCACAGATGACCTGGCGTACTGTTTAATAAATTCACACATGACCTGGTGTACTGTTTAATAAATTCACACATGACCTGGCGTACTGTTTAATAAATTCACACATGACCTGGCGTACTGTTTAATAAATTCATACATGACCTGGCATACTGTTTAATAAATTCACACATGACCTGGCGTACTGTTTAATAAATTCACACATGACCTGGCGTACTGTTTAATAAATTCACACATGACCTGGCGTACTGTTTAATAAATTCATACATGACCTGGCGTACTGTTTAATAAATTCACACATGACCTGGCGACAAGCTCCAAAAATGTAACACAGATGATTCAATACTCGTCTGTCCCCAACACTACCAGAAATATAGTAAGTTACCCAGGAATTTTTATCCTAAATTGACACAAACGTCAGCTACTACCTAATGCAAAAAAAACTTCCATTCAGTTCTAATCCTAGTTCAGGTGACAAAACTGCTTTCACTATCACTTCCTCAAATAACACTAGTGTACAAGTCGTCCTCCATGCAAAACTACTACCAGTTATAATAGATGATCATTTCAAACTGATGTCTGTTTGTAACAAGCCATTAAAACCTCACCAAAAACTGGGCCTTCTTTACAGAGTCAAACCTGTAGATCGGAGTGTAAAGTGTTTGGGCTTGTATCTTTAAGTAACATGCGAGGCTATACATGTACATATATAACTCGAGGCTATACATGCACGTATATAACTCGAGGCTATACATGCACGTATATAACACGAGGCTATACATGCACGTATATAACTCGAGGCTACACATGCATGTATATAACTCGAGGCTATACATGCACGTATATAACTTGAGGCTATACATGCACGTATATAACTCGAGGCTATACATGCACGTATATAACTCGAGGCTATACATGCACGTATATAACTCAAGGCTATATATGCACGTATATAACTCGAGGCTATACATGCACGTATATAACTCGAGGCTATACATGCACGTATATAACTCGAGGCTATACATGCACGTATATAACTCGAGGCTATACATGCACGTATATAACTCGAGGCTATACATGCACATATATAACTCGAGGCTATACATGCACGTATATAACTCGCACATGTGCACAACCTTAGTGCCATTTTGTAGAAGCTGCTAGAGAGTGAGCATGCATGATCGTAGTCATTAATTGTATATTAATTACTTAAGTTAGAGTCAATAGACAACAATAGTGATGCGTTTATATATAATAAAGCTGCTTGAACAGAACCCACGAAGATTTGTGTATTCATGTCCTAACATGAAAGTGACATTGTTTCAGAACCGGGATGGAAGTGAGAAGAATATTCCGAGCCATGAGATGACGGCAAAGGTAAAACCGAGAGAAAAGAGCACAAACAGAGCCAGAAAGTATTGCAAAGGTAATGCGAAATAAAACAAATGATTTGCTTGATGCGAAGGACAACAAAGGGGCATTACAAGGACACAAACTGCATTATCAGGCAAGCAGAAAGTGCAAAAGGTTTGTTAACGAAGGAAAACGCTCAGAATAAAAGTATTTGATGAAATGATTAACTGTAAACAAAATGAGTGTGTTTAAAACAAATGAGTGTGTTTAAAACAAATGAGTGTGTTTAAAACAAATGAGTGTGTTTGAGGCAAAGCTGGGCATGTTTAGAGTAAAACGAGCTCAAGAAAAGTATGTTCGGCATGAAAAGGGCTTAAGCAGCAAAACAATTACAATAAGAAAAGAAAAGGGCACATTAAGCAAAATAAAGCAAGCCGACTGGATGTGTTTGGGCAAAGTGCTGTGTTTGGGCATAACTATGACTTTGTATTGTATTGAGGGCATAACTGAAGTTATTCAAAGTATCTCAGCGTGTGTAAAAGGGCTTACAGTCTGTGTTTATTACTGTGCATGCATTTTGAAGAGTCCATTGTGTGTAAAGTGCAACTATTTCATGCAAGCCAGCCAAACTATAGCTGTTTCAAAAAAGTTCTTATGCTGGGTGCGTCTATTCATAAAGTGTCTCCGTTACAGAGTGCTTTTTGTACTGTAAAGAGTTGTCTAACAAGTTACCATCATTTTGGGGACATTGCAGTGAAAAGCCCGAGAAGTCATTTTGCAAAGTTCAGTAAAGTGTCGAGAAGTTATTTCACAAAGTTCACTAACGTATCAAAAAGCCTGAGAAGTTTATTTCGCAAAGTCCAGTTACTTGAAAGTACTACAAGTTCATTCATTTGCATAATTCCGATGATTTCAACAAGAAAATAGGTTCAGAGCACAAAGGCACTGGACGAGTTCTGTTTATGCCAGAAACGTCTGCATATGTATATGTGGATATATTCATGCTTATTTGCAAAACAACTCCTTTGCTGGTATGTGCTAATATGGCAGACAGATTTCAAAAACCCCTACCACCCAAGCCCTTCTGTGTTTGAGGGAAGCCTTCTAGCTTGTTTTTTTTTTTTCTTGTAACTAGCCAGTTTTCTAGTTTCAGCACTCAAATCTGTTTCTTTGATCTCAGCACTTGTTCAGAAAAAAAAAAAAAAAAAAAAAAAAATTTCATCTGCTTTTACTGTACTTGTGTTTTTACCTACTTCTTTTTACTTTTGCATCATCTTAAAATACTCAATTGTATTTATTACTGCTTGGTGTAACTCATTCTAAGCCTTTTGGTTTAAACACTTGGGCTTCGGACCAGTTAGTTGTTTTGCACTGAGAGGTTTGTGGTCTGCACTGTTGTGGCAGAACAGGTAGCTTACATCCTTCTAGGTTGAGAACTGCTGATTGAGGGCTCAGTGTCTGTTATTCTAAAAGTGTATTAATTCTGGTTTAAGCACTTGGGCTTTCAAGCCAGTTATTTTACATTAAGAGGGTTCGTGGTCTGCACTCTTGTGGGAGGAGAGGCTGGACTCTGCCCTTCTGAGCTGGGAATTTCTGGTTAAAGGCTTATAGTGCATGCATATCTGAACTGTTTCTTACTGAAGTTGGTGCGCCTTGTTTGCTGTGGCATAGACTGGATTCGGGCCTGCTGGATCTAGCTTTGTTTGTGTAACTTGAGCACTAATCCAGACATTCTCTAAAGTATTCAATGGTATTTATTACTGCTTGGTTGTAACTTGATTAAAGTGTAGCTATCATTCAAGTCTTTTGGATTAAGCACTTGGGCTTCAGACCAGTTGTTTTACATTAGGAAGGTTTGTGGCAAGCACTGTGGTGGCAGGACAGGTAGCTTTCATCCTTCTAAGTTGGGAACTGCTGATTGAGAGCCCAGTGTCCAAGTGTATTCGTTCTGGTTTAGGCACTTGGGCTTCAGGCCAGTTATTTTACATTAAGAAGGTTCGTGGACTGCACTCTTGTGGGAGAAGAGGCTGGACTCTGCCCTTCTGAGCTGGGAATTTTCTGGTTAAAGGTTTATAGTGCCTGAATATTTGAACTGTATCTTACTGAAATTGGTTCACCTTGTTTGCTCTATCATAGACTAGATCCAGGCCTACTGAATCTAGCTTTGTTTATATACTTGTTGTTTGTTTGCTTGTTATTTCCTGGAAGCTAATTCACCTAATACGCAACTTCTCAGCGCTTCTGTGGATCACTAGTGATATCTGCATTGCTTACTGTACTTATTTCCTTGTTTCACTTGAAAGAAAGTTACTGTTTGTCGTTTTGCATTTAGTTACTTGTATCACATTGCACTCAAGTTACCTGGCACTTGCTCACTAAAGCAATTATATAAGTCAGCACTAAAATTAAAAGCACTACACCCTCACTCCCCACTGGCCCTTGTTTTCAATTAAGGATTTCCCAATATTATTCTAGCATGTCCAAAGGTCAGTTGTCAATCTCCTCTCCGGTCCAGCTGGTGAATCTGGGAATCTTGAGGCAATGTTATAACTGCCTCATGTACACAGACAACCCTCTCCTCCTCCCACATAACACAAATACTTGCGAGAGATGCAGCTATTTAGCCAAACTGGAGGCTGAGCTCTCTCAACTCAGGACTGGCAAGACCAGACAGGAGGAGAAGGCAACTACACACACCACAAAACCAGCCTCACATAATGCTACCACTCCACTGAATCAAACACATAAACACACAAAGACATACTCGGAGGCTCTGAGTAAAAATTTACCTAAACAGCAGAGGCCTCCAAAGCAGACACCCAAACAACTGCTACCTCAAGACACCCCAAAAGCAACACATAAACCACAAAAGCAGTGTGCAAAGCAGTCACAGCCCTTAAGGCCAAATACAACACCAAACATACTTGTCATAGGTGACTCCATAGTCAGACACACTGGCGTCCCACTCACCAGGCTGAACAAGGAGAGGGTCACAGTAAGCTGCCTATCGGGCGCTAGAATCCGCCACATAACACAAGCACTCGGGTCACTCCACAGCAAGTACAAATATGACACAGTCATTGTCCATGCTGGTGTGAGCGACCTGAGACGTACCTCCCTGGACTGCATGAAAAGAGACATAGAGGAGCTCTCTGATTATGTAGCCCAGGCAGGTATGACCCTAACCCTGAGCAGTATCCTTCCTTCACCAAGAATGATGCCACAATATAGAGACAAGATGATCAGCTTTAACAATTGGCTTAATGTCTGGTGTCATTCAAAGGGGATCCAGTGTCTGTCTGCCTGGGATGACATGCTTGACAAGCCACGCTGCTTCGAGGGGCGGCTTGCACCTGTCACCCTGGGATTCCGGATATTGGCTAAGGCTCTTGCCACCCCATAGTGCCTTTTTAGGCAAGGCTCAAATTCTAAACCTACCACCCTAGAAAACAAAAATGGGAAGAAATTGAGGGTAATGCTGCTCAATGCCAGAAGTCTAAATCTCAAAATGCACGCACTCGAGGCCCTTCTCAGTATGGAGAACATCGATGTCTGTGCTGTAACTGAAACCTGGTTCAAGGCTCCTGAGAGCACCCGGCACTATTAGGTTTTACCTCATATCATGCGTTCCGGCCCCAAAACCCGGACCACTCCACAAAAGGAGGGTGTATCCATATTCATAAAGGATACTCACACCTCCAGGTTGGTGGCAACGCATGAAGCTTGAAACCATCCAGGTGCAACTAACAATAGGCAAAACTGCTCTACAAATTGTAGCATGCTACAGGCCACCCTCTCAAACTCAGGAACCCCACACAGCCTTCCTGAAGACACTGGAGGGTATAAATGTATCTCCAAACACCATCATATTGGGTGACTTCAACTACCCGAATATAGACTGGGAACATTACTCAAGCCCTAACTTTCTAGCCCAACGGTTCCTGGAGTTCATAAATTCAAATGCCATGGAACAGCTAGTCACTGTTCCCACGAGAGGAGAAAATATACTAGATCTCATTGTCACAAACATGGGGACAAAATGCTCCACACGGAAGTATATCCCTCATTGGTGAGATCTGATCATAAACTAATCTCACTGGAAATCCACATCCGCCCCCACCCCAAACAAAAAGACCATAGTGAAGAACTTCTCTAAAGCAAACTTCACACTACTCAAGACTGGTGTGGTATCCTTCAAGGCCCCTGAGTCAGAGGAAACCACAACCCAAGCTCGGAAGCCCTTACAAATGCCTTCTATGAACACCTCCAGGACTGCATGGATCAGGCAATCCCAAATAAAACCAAGACTCTTTCCACAAAGGGCAAACGTCCAGTCTGGTGGACCCCAGCCATTAACAAACTTTACAATAAGAGGAGAAAGCTATTACATGATAGAACAAAATCCATAAAAGGAAGTCACCCTGATCATTATTAGTAAAAATTACGAGCACTCATAAAATCAACTAAGGCCAATTTTGAGAGAAAAATTGCCATGGATTCAAAGGACAATCATAAGGCCTTTTTCAGCTATGTTAGGAACCTGGGTGGAAACTCACAGATATGCTCAGAATTAGTCCAAAATGATACAAAAATCACTGAACCCACAGACATTGCCAACATACTGGCAGACAGGTTCAGTGCAAACTTCACCCCTCTCCCCTAAAGGAGAGATAACTATCCCAGCCGAGTGTAGCCTCCCGGACATCTCAAATGCGCAGGTGAAAGCTGCTCTCTCTAAAGCTAAAAACACAGCATCAATGGGACCGGATGGTGTCCCCGGCTGTGTGCTACACGAGCTAAATGAGGAATTAAACCGCACATAAGGCAGCTGTTTAATCTCAGCCTTACCACAGGATCGTGCCCAAGGAGTGGCGTCGGCAACTGTGGTCCCACTCCACAAAGGTGGCGCC
Source organism: Protopterus annectens (assembly GCF_019279795.1). Classification (NCBI taxonomy): domain Eukaryota; kingdom Metazoa; phylum Chordata; order Ceratodontiformes; family Protopteridae; genus Protopterus; species Protopterus annectens. The sequence goes on from NC_056744.1 coordinate 1,831,693,877, forward strand.
TCTACGGACCCTGGTAATTACCGCCCCATAAGCTTAACAAGTCTAGTCTGCAAAGCTATGGAGAGGATCATAATGGAGCTCATAAACAAAGATATAGGGGACTTGCAGACATTGGACCCGACCCAGTTTGGCTTTGTCAAGGGAAGATCATGCCTTTTGAACTTGGTCGACTTCTTGAAATAGTCACCAAGGCCATTGATGAGGGAAGGCAGTCCATACAGCCTACCTTGACCTTGCAAAGGCTTTCGACACAATACCCCACTCGGGTATTGTAGAAAAACTTACCAGCTTAAATGTAAACCCATATGTCACAAGATGGGTTGCAAACTGGCTTAAGGACAGAACCCACAGGGTTAGAGTTGCTGGCGCTGTGTCAGACTCCAAGCCGGTCACAAGTGGTGTCCCACAGGGCTCGGTCCTTGGCCCCTATTGTTTGGCATCTACTTCTCAGAAGTACAGGCCAACATGGGAGGACTTTGGCTGACAAAGTTTGCAGATGACTGCAAACTGGGCGCCATAGTGGAAAGTGCATCGGACACTGATATCCTTCAGAAGGGACTCACGGAAACAGATAGCTGGTGCCAGAGCCATGGCCTGAAGTTAACGCCAAAAATGTATAGTCATACCCTTCGGGAAAAACAAGGTAACCCCAAGCTACCATATAGGTAGCAATCCACTAAGCACAGAAGAGGTTATCAGGGACCTGGGGACCCAGGTTGACAGTGGCCTTTCTTTTGACACTCACATTGCTAAAGTGGTTAGAAAGACCTTCTACATTGCCCACCTGATCATGAAGGGATTCACATCCAGATCTAGTGAGGTCATTGTTCCCCTGTACTCTTCACTTATCAGACCAATGATCGAGTACAATGCCCCATTCGGGATGTATCTCACCCGACATCTGCAGCAATTGGAGAGGCCCCAAAAGTTCCTCACCAAAAGGATAAAGGGACTCCAAAATCTGTCATATGCTGCCAGATTGAAGAAACTCCAGCTCTATTCAGTCGCATACCGTCTGCTCAGAGGTGACATGTGCCTGACATACAAGGCCATGTCCAACCGGAATTAATGGACATGCTCCACCTCAAAAATCCAAATCCACCCAAACCCCTAGAGCAAGCGACTTAAACCTTAGCATGGATATAAATAGGGCGTGCTGGAGGGATAGATTTATCACTCAGAGACTCCCTATGCTGTGGAATAAAATCCCGGTCCATGTGAGGCAGAGCACCTCGCTGACTCTGTTCAAGAGAAATCTAGACCTGTGGATGGGAGATCGTAGGTTTACCCCGGGAATCATCTCTGGGTCACTGCTGGACAGAGGCACAACAAACTAATGGGCACAGTATTTTTTCATATAAGGGGTGGCGTAAGCCACAATAATTTGGGCTAGGCTTATAAATGCCTTAGGGCAGATAGCCTAGTATAAACCTATGAACCTATGAACCTATGAACTAGTGTTTGATAAGAATATTGCAGAGAACTGGAGAATATTTGATCAAGAGTACAATATTTTCATACAAGCAGCTTATGCAGATAGAGATGCACACACCAGGGCATTCATTTTGCTAATTCTAGTAGGGTCAGATGCCATAGAAAGAGAGCGTTCATTTGTGTATGCACCCGCAGTGTATGAAGGAGAAGTTGTAGACTGCCATATTGTTATACAAGCTGAATCAAGGGAAGACCCCCCCCCCGAGTGCTTGAAGTGCAAGTTTAGAGAAATGTGCAACCCCCAGACGAATGTTACATTAGAGAGACAATTGTTTTTTACAAGAGATCACAAACCAGGTGAAACATTTGCAGCTTGTATAACTGACTTGAGAAACAGAGCTTAGACGTGTCAGTTTGGTGATCTGAAAGATGAGCTGATAAAGGACAGGCTTGTATGGGGTATTAATAGTGCTGCTGTGAGAAAGATTTTACTTTGTGACAGTGATTTAATGTTGAGTAAAGCCATAGAGATTTGTCAAATCCATGAGGTGACAGAAAAACATACAAGTATGCTTGCGAGTGACAAGAGCATGGTTTCAGTTAGCTCCAGAGCAAATGTAGATAGTATACAACACATGACAAACAAGAACAGGCCTAAGCACGTGGCAGCTACAGGATTTCCAAAGAAGCCATGTGGTTTTCCAGAAAGTTCCAGGAAAAGTGCAAGCTCCAGTGTCAGCTCAGCACAACACAAACATGAATCAGCAAAACCCAAATCTACCTTTATTGTTAACTGTCGCAATTGTGGTATTAATCGTGAGTCTAAAAGAGAAAGGTGCTTAGCACTTGGTCAGTAATGTCACGTGTAAAAATGGAATAATTTCCCAAAGTTTTGCAGATCAAGTAAGCCTCACACAGTTGTAAAGAAAAGTCGCACTAAAAATCAAGTTGATCAAGTAGAGCCAAAACAGTCAGCTTTCTATGTAGATGGTGTATCAGTGCTTGGTGAAAGAGCTGATGCAGTAAACTTGTTAACA
>NC_056744.1:1831701347-1831704621 GCF_019279795.1 Protopterus annectens
TATAGCCTTGGTAACTGTCTCAAAGAAGTCCACCAGGTTTAGGAGGCATGATCTGCCCTTAACAAAGCCGAACTGGGTAGGGTCCAGTGTTTGGAGGTTTCCTATGTCTCTGTTAATGAGATCCATGATGATGTGCTCCATAACTTTGCAGACCAAACTAGATAGGCTTATAGGCAATAGTTCCTGGGGTCCGTTGTGGCTCCACCTTTGTGGATTGGAATAACCATTGCTGTGTGCCACTCTATGGGTACGTAGCCTGTGGAGAGGCTGAGTTTGAACAGTGTGTTTAGGTGAGGGGTTAGTTCGTCTTTGAGCTCATGTAGGACGCAACCTGGGACACCGTCCGGTCCCATTGATGCTGTGTTTTTGGCTTTGGAGAGGGCTGTTTTAACCTGAGTGTCTGTGATTTCAGGGGCACTACATTCTTCTGGTATAGTTATGGGCCCTTTTGGGGGTGAGAGGGAGGTGAAGTTTGCACTGAACCTGTCTGCCAGGAAGTTGGCTATATAGGTCGGTTCAGTGTATTTTGTGCCATTCTGCACTAACTCCGAGCAGATCTGAGCATTGCCACTTAGATTCTTGACATAGCTAAATAATGCCTTGTGGTTATCTTTGGAGTCCATGTCAGTTTTTCTTTCGAAGCTAGCCTTGGATGATTTTATGAGGGAATGTAGTTTCTTGCTGATACTGATCAGGGATGTCTTCCCTTTTTGGGATTTTACTCTTTTCTGTACTAGTTTCCTCCTTCTATTGTATAGCTTGTTTATGGCAGGGGTCCACTAGACTGGTTTCCTTTTCTTGGAGGAGTGAGTTTTGGTTTTGTTTGGGATAGCACAATCCATGCATTCTTGTAGGTGCCCATAGAGTGCATTAGGAAAGGATTTTGATGCTTGGACAGCGTTATCCTTTAGCATGGGGGCTTTGAAACTTCCCACCTCAGTCCTAAGTAATGTGAAGTTTGCTTTTGAAAAGTTTTTCACGGTGGTTTCTTTGACCAGGGGTGGTGGCAGAATGAGGATATCCAGAGTGATTAGTTTATGGTCAGATCTAACCAGAGAGGGATTGACCTCTGGTGTAGAGCACAGGTCGCCCATGTTGGTGATGACCAGGTCCAATATGTTGTCACCTCTGGTGGGGGTGTTGACCAGTTGATCCAGGACATTTGAGTTTATAAATTCTAGTAAATGTTGGGCAAGGGAGTTTGTACTTGAGTAGTTCTCCCAGTTAATGTTTGGGTAATTGAAATCACTCAATATCAGGGTGTTTTGGTAGGACTTTTATGTTTCCCAGTGTATCCAGGAATGCAGAGTGGGGGTCCTGGGACATGGTGGGTGATCTGTAGCAAGCTATAATTTGAATATCAGTTTTGCCTGCTGTTCATTGCACGTGGATGATCTCTGAAGCATCGTGCTGTGCCACTAACCTACAGGTGTGGGTATCCTTGATGAATACGGATGCACCCCTGCCTTTTGTATTTCAGTCCGGGTTTGGTGGCCGAAATGTATGGTATGAGTTGTAGCCTGGTAGTGCTGGGGTGCTCTCTGGAGCCTTAAACCAGGTTTCGGTTACTACACATATATCAATTTTCTCCATACTGAGGAGTGCCTCGAGTGAGTGCATTTTGAGGTTTAGACTTCTGGCATTGAGTAGCATTACCCTCAGTTTTTTGTTACTTGTGCTATTTACAGTGGTGGGTTTGTCTTTTGAGCCTTGCCTAAAAAAGGCACTATGGGGGTGGCAAGAGCCTTGGCCAGTATTCGAAAGCCTAAGGGTGACAGGTACAAGCTGTCTCTAGCGAAGCAGCGTGGCTTCAAGATAAGACCTATGGCTCTTCCTTTAGTTGCTCTATAAGTCTCAGCTATGGCAATCACTTTGCACTCACTTGCAACATCCACCTTTTTGTATTTAGATTTTACACTATGATTACTTGTAGGGGTTATTGATTCTTATGCAGCACTACTGTACATATTGTATATAGTTAGGTGTCATATATTCTTTTCTGTATTATTGTTCATTGTTATCTACATTTATTTGTGATGTATATGTATCGTAAAATCAATAAAATTTCTATTTGAAAAAAATAATCATTAGGAGACAGCTGTAATGGTCCATAGCTGTTTTGTGTACTTCTTTCAAATAATTTAGTCCTTTCCTTCTGACAGAGTTTAAGCATGTATTTTAACATGTGAAGCCATATATCATATGTACAAATGTTGCACTTTCAGACTTCCTCGGCTTTCTTATGGGAAATAGTAAGCATGTATGATCCTAAATGTTCTGAGTACTGCAGAAATTTTAGGTATTTATATTGGAATTTATTGATAAAATGTCTGTGTGGTTTTAAGGGAAATTCACAAAACATAAATAAGAAAAAAAAAAGGAAGAGAAAGAAGCAAAATTCCTCACCAATGTAGAAACAACACTGAAGTAAATGATTTAAGCCCTGTAAGTAAGGATTCTAGTACCTTCTAAGATATAGAATCATGAGGAGGTTGTAGGCATGAAGTCCAGGAGACTGTTGCTTCCAAGTATGAAGCAGTTTCAGTTGAATGAGGCATACAGATAATTCTATGGAAGTACCGTACCGACACATGGCTTGTATTGTAACCATAATAGGTTCATAGGTTCATAATAGGCTAATGATTACTAGGATCTATACAAGTCTAGCCATACAACCCAGTTTTTTCCCAGAATTCCTTGGACGCCTATATGGTGGGGAATGTTAGTAAAAAGGCAGCTGAGAGTCATTCGGGAGTATATTAATTGGGGATTATTTACTTACTGTCAACTTTTGTCCATCAGGGATATGGAGCCAGGCCACAGATGAATTTGTGATTTCCCATCCAATGATCAAGGTTTCTTTTGAACAGGGTCAAGGATGAAATTTGTTTCACATAGATGGTGAGCTTATTCCATAGCACAGGGATCCTTTGGGACACATATTGGTCCCTCCAGCAGGTCCCACTTATGTCACAGGTAAACTTCAGGTCCTTCGATCTGTGTTTCTGGTGCTGTATGTTTTGTGGATGTGCAAGAGATCCATCAGAGCATTATCCAAAGATGACTTATATGGCAGGCTTAGATCGCCTCTCAGTAACCTGTAGGAGATCAAGTACAGAGATACCTGGGTCATTGTCAAGGCTTTATGTATTATGCAGTGGAGAAGGCACAATTTTCACTGTTAGGGCAACCCTTCAAAATGCCTGCTCCTTCGCAGCATCCTAAGTACATGGTGTCTTTATTTACAGATGCTGAGAAACATCCTGGTTTACAG